>NW_010972931.1:4928128-5126170 GCF_000737465.1 Haliaeetus leucocephalus
GGGCCGGGCGGCTCCTTCCCCTCTGCGGGCCGGGACCGGGGGAGCGCCCTGACTGACTGACTGACACGCACCCCCCCCACACCGCCGCCCGTCCTCCTCAAGCCCCGGTTCTCCGGGTAAAGCTTCCCCCACCGGGAGCGGAAGCGCCCGGGGAAAGTACTACCGAGGGCTTAAAGAACCGGGGAAGGGAGGGCGAGCACTTGGGGGCCGGTGGAAGGAGCCCCGGAGCGGGGAGAGGAGACGGGGGACGGGAACGGAGCCGCCGCTGCCGCCGGGGAACTTCCAGTCATGGCATCAGGGCGCCTCCGCCGCCCATTGGCCGCCGCCCGTGACGTCACGCCGGGGCGCGCGGGGCGGCGGTGGCCCCAGCCCCACAGTGGCGGACGGGGTCGGGGCGGGAACAGACCGGCCCCGCTCTCCCTCCGTTTCCCTTCTCCCTTCTCCTCTTCCACCCCGAGGCGAACTTTCAGCCTCAGCGCCCCGCGTATTAACCGCGTTGAGGCGGTAATTGTTATGAAGTGGGGCGCGGTAACGTACCTGCCCAGGTGTCGTTCCCTCAGGAAAAGGCGCCGGAGCGCGCAAACCGCCCTTTATCTTCCAAAAGAAAAGCCTGTCCACGCGTACCGGGCTGGTCCGGGCCGCCCCACGAGTGGAGAAAGACGGGTTTCCCCACGGGTGGTGGAAGGCGGCGGGCAGAAGCCCCCCCACACACACACGGAGGCCGGTGAAGGGCCGAGGTGGCGGCCTGGCCACCGGCCGCGGTCAGTCACGGTGCCGGGGCACAGACCTTCGGCAGGGGGGGGACTGTCCCTGGGCTGTGGGGAAAGATCATCGTCCCTCTGGAGCAACCCGGGGAGTTCAGAGTAAAAAGCGGTGCCGCGGGGACGGGGCGGGGGGGGAAGCCGCTCTGAAAGGTTCTAAAGCCGTTAACCCTTCCCAACATGGCGGCTTCCGAAGAGGGGAGGCTGGCGCCTTTCCCCTGCTGGTTCTGGCTCTCCTCAGGACGCGTTTCCCGCCTCGGGAGGCAAGGCTACGCAACACCACCCTTCCCAAATCCGAAATAAAGTCGGCAGCCCCGCTGTCTTGTTTTCTCTGCTAAAAAGCAGCAGGGAGAACTTTGGACAAAGAGTTTCAACTCTTTAAATGTAAGGATTGAAAAACGCGGGCTTGGAGATCGTTCCATGCTCCTACTTAAAATAGTTTAGAAATCCTCAAATAACTCCCTCTTCCCTTTGTTAACTTTTACTAATTCTTGCAGCATTTAATTGATGGTTTGGGAAGCCCCAAGCGCCTTTCAGGTGGCTGTGAGATAAACCTGAAAGGAAAATGCAGCCACTGCTTTCTTCCAAGAAAGACTTTGCATGCACCTCAGGGAGGAACGGAAAGCCCCTTTCCTTTCCAGGCTTTTCATGCACGCATTTGACTTCGATTCAGGGAGGTGTTAATCTTCCTTTTGAAACAATAATCTGACCCTGCTTTTTGAGAGCTGGAAAATATTTGGGGTCCCTGCCGCCTCCGCCTCACCAGGCGGTCAGGCCTCACTCCAGCCTGCAGAGAGTTAGGCTGAATTTAAATGGGATCGGTCATCCAAGGACTTTCAGATAGAAGTCTCTGTTGTTCCTGGAACAAAATGCACCATGGGAGCGATAAAGGAGAGGTGAATTATCCCTGCTCTCTTTTGCATTTATAATACACAGTTAGGTTTCGGTCTCAGGTTTGTCCCTTCTTATCACACCCTTGCTAATGCCGTCCTACAGAAACCTTCTGCTTCGCTGTTTCCCCTACACTGCCGTTGAGTTGAGGACGTCCAGGGGAAGATGACGTGACCCTGCAAGGTTTCCAGGCTAAATTAGACCTCCGAAATTGTTCGGCACTGTAAGAAGTCGAGTGAGCAGTAGATCTAAAAGCTTTCCAGGTATCTGAAAAAAAAAAAATGATAAAGTACACCTAGCTTTAGCAGATTAATGCTAATAGGATTTACAGAAGAAGAATGTTTTAGGGAGGGATTTGGATGAATACATTGTCTTCAGGCAAAGGACTAATTTAAGGACTCTGAAGCATACTGTTGTTAAATATATTTAATTACATTAAGAAATGATCCATTAAAGCTGTTTTTTCCAAACTGTGGCTTAAGATGAACGGACGACACTGTAGAAAGGATTTGCAAGAGTTTGTTGAAGGGTGTTTTAACTGCCTGTCTGCTGAACGGATCCTTATGTTTCACCAGCAAAAAACCCCATGTTGTTGCCCTGAGTATATTTCAAAATGTTGAGCCTACTGAAATATTAATGTACGCTTTTTTTAAATGTTGTAATTAGCTGTTATCTCTGGAATAACTGTTACTAAGAAGAGCTGGCTGCTTGTGATTTGAGTGAGAATTACATTCTAAATATAAGAAGATGATAAATTTGAGGGAATCTGCACAGAAGTGAAAGCAGTACATGATGTGGCGGGCACACTATTTTGTATAAAGAAAGTAAATATGCAAAGCATGCACTTTTGCATATGCATAACAGCATTGCAGTCCTTAGAAAATATATACGCAGGAGAGAAGAGCATGAATATTTCTCCCAGCCTAAGGCTGTAACCGTATAGTAAAAATAAAAGAAAAAATGGTTAAGCAATAGAAAGATTCCCCTTCATCTTTGGCAAAGAAACATCCTGCCTGATGCTGCTGCTTCGAACAGGGTTACAGGCAAACAACGAACCCAAAGGTTGTGTGACCGACCTGTTTCACGATTACGTCATGGCAGTCAATTCATCTTGACATTTGTATCTTGCACAAGAGGCTAAAAAATCATATTGTGTCTTACGGCTTGTATTTCTTCATTTTTCTTCACCTTTCTTTTTTTTATGACTACCCATTTTCTGTCCCCTATGCGATGCTGCTTGTGCTTTACCACCCGCCCAGCAGAGAGGTGGCTTCCTCGGGATGGGCACGCGACCGTAATCTCCACCACGGATCCCAGCCATGCAGATCCAAACCACGCTAACGTATTTGCACCCTGTTGTGGCGAGGAGACAACTGCCACCTCCCAGGTGGGACTCCTTCCACCTTCTGTGCAAATACCTGATCCTTTTTCCAGGTGCATCAGGTTTTCTCACCAGTTGCTCTGTCTAGAGTATGAGCTAATACCCGCTCCTGTAGGCCACTGGGAGATATTTTAGAGGGGATGTGATAAGGAGGGACTGGAAAGTTTTTTTAAAATCTGGAAAACGGCGTTGTCCAGTTCAGAGGTGGACAGCAAAGATGTTTGGTCACCCTGTGTTAGTCCATGGGGGAGAAAATACACCTAAATCTGAATTAACCTGTTTTAAAAATCACTACTACTGCTTTTCAAAACTGCCTTTTAAAGGCCTTGATATTGTAATAAACTCCATTTATACGCCTGGGGTTGTAATACTGTGTCACTAACAGATGGAGAGGTGAAGAAACACTGGGTACTCTGGAAAAAAAAAAGGTGATTTTTAATTCTCTCTAATCTGAAAAAGATGTTCATTTTAATAACACCTTTCAGAAAACTTCCCAGCTTTCTATTCAGTTAATTTTAAAATGTTGAAAGCAGTGTCAGTGTCTTTTCTCTAAAAAAAAAAAAACCACCTCCTTAAAGGGCTTCCATCACTACACATCATCTAGTTTCTGCTTAGAGCATATGCTCGGTTCCCATGTAGATGAAGGGGAATTACATGACCGCTACCAGGGGAGAACAGATCCCAAATACTCAATTAGTTACTGCTGAGTCACTTAAGTATATTTGCACAATGATTCTAATTCAGCCTGACGGTAACGCAGCTGCTTTTCTCACTTGCTGCATGGCTGCTGCATCTTCAATGACATTTACAAAAAATGTTGAGGGGGAAGAACGTATCCTTAGAGCTCAAAATACATCCAAATTCTTCTCTTCAATGGACCAAAGCTACCCAAAGGTGCTGTAAAACTGCAAGCTAAATCTATCAGCAGATCGCATTTTATTATGACAAATTCTATCGTTATCTTTTGTAGACAGTTGCTAAGATTCAAAGTATTTATGTAAGGAAAACAAACTGGTGTTTTGGGCTTTGGAAATGTCAGGGCCCTTGATTCTCCTGTTTATTTAAAAGTGAAAGTGTGCTGAGGGACATCTTTTGAACTCTATTCAAAGGTTAAAACTGATCTTTCATACAGTTTTGAAATTCAAAATATTGCTGCTAAATGCCTTGGCTCTGCAGCATAGTCTCCATTTTGCATTTAAGTACCCAATCCTGCCCAGAGCTGGCCGTTCTGCACACCGCAGAGACCTGGACATCGCATCTTCCAGCCATGGGGTGCAGCCGTCTCAAGGGAGGAGCACAACACCCTGACACGCGGCAGGGCCGTGCAAGAGTTCAGAGCAAGTGGCACAGGATAGACCGTCCCGCTGCCAGGGTAGGTTATGTTGGCAAAATCTAGTTCCCGACACTGGACTTTGCTCAGGACTGCAAGCTGATACTCCCCTCTCATGGGGAAGAACACGCAGGGAGAGGCAACAGAAGAGAAACAGAGGAAGTTCTCTCTTACTTGGAGATCCAGTAGGCTCCATGACCAATTTACGGATTGCATAAGCCCAGGGACCGGTGTTTTCTTTGCTTGGAAGGAGCATTTTTCAAGTGTATGGGGTTGTTTATCTCTACTGATGGAGGGAAGCTCAGCCCGGTGGGCCCTCAACCTGGTTAAGCTCCATGGCAGCTTCCTTGGGGACCCACCAGCTGCAATCTTGCAGCATCTGCGTGCATGGACAGGACTTCTTCTCTGGTCCATCTCAGCTTGGCATGGCAGCCACAGCCTGGGGAGGTGGGCAAAGAGACTTGCTGCAGATCCAGAGTTACGTGGTGGACCCTGTCAACCCAACCCCATGTGCAAACAGAGCACAGGTCGGTGGCACTGATTTGGGCCAAGAGGTTGGAAAAGCAGCTGCAGGTTGTGAGTGAAGGCAATGCAACAGTCCTGTAATGTGAGGCTGACTTGGGTTTATATTCCTACTCAGCTCTGCACTATGTGTCTACAGCCTTAAATTACCAACTTCATAGGCGAGAGGCAACTTCATCCTTAAGAGCTCTAGCTGGTGTCAGAGTTTCACAAGCTAACAATACTGTAGTTGACTACAGAGAAGGAAACGAATGCTCCTTATTAGCCTTTCCATTTCCTTTCTAATAACTGATGACTAATTGTAGGCCCTGCCTTTGAAAACCGTATTGCTAATTATTATAGCATTGTCATTGTTGCACAAAATATTTGTTATCTCTCAGAGCACTGATTCCAAGAAGCATAAGGCTATGTGAGAAGCTCAACCTTCAAACGATGTTTTCATCCTTCATGACTGCCAGGGAAAGGCTGGAAGCCTGATCCCTGTGAACTTAGAAACCTGTAGATAAAAGAAAAATCAATGTGCTTTTAAATCAGAATTTGACATTAGTTTCATGATTGGTGTCCTGATTGAGTTTTTGAATGTTTGAGGTTAGCGATTCTGAATTAGGTCAGATGCTGTAAGTAGTTTTTTGCTATTATATGCTGGCATGAGGTTTACCTTCATGCAACATTTCATATTTGAATAGGGAATGCAGACTGTTGCAATCAGTACACAAGGTTTTAGTCTACAGTCTACATAGATGTACAATCCACACAGAACAAACATCATCTACAATCTACACGGGTCATGGCCAAATCTGCTTTGTCTGGTTCAGAAAATACGAAAGTGTAGTCTGTATTTTGCCTTTCAATCTGGAATTAAAAGACAAAAAAGACTGTAACAGTAGAGTGATCACTAGATGATTTTCCCTACATCTACATGACCTACAATAATAGGGAGTAAAACACAATGGATGTACAATAACAAACCAAGACTCCACCTGCTTCTGATGAAAAACTTAAGATGTTTTGTATGGTCAGTTTTTAAAATTCCTTCTTAACGTTACAGAGCTTATGATCTCTACACTTAACAAGTGAAGTTGTCCTTGTTTTCTAATGGGAAATAGGTTAAAAAATATGTAAATAGGTGTGGCTTTAAAATCAGAATTTGGATATACAAGATGATGGACCACTGTTTCCAGTAGAACTGGTACGTAATTATTGTAAAATACGGTGTACTCTGGTATTTTGCTGTCACTCAGCAAATAACCTCAGTCACCACTGTGGAATTAATTGAGTAGTACATCAGTATAATCAATTGCTTCTCTAACTAATTAAAATTAGAATTAGCTGAAGGAAAAATAGTATGAAGAAGTAACATGATTGAAAGAGAAATTGTTCTGTGACTCCATCAGTTATAATTGAAATTGCTGAATGATTATACATAATAGAAAAACTGAACACTAGACAGCAATATAAAAATCACTGGTCAAATACAAATACTACATAAAAGAATCTGGAAACACTGAATTGTTAAATCAGAGCTGGAAAAAAAATTAACTATACAAAATTCTAAATAGAGTTTGTTAACTGAAATCAAGATAAAGTAAAACTTATTTTCAATATTTATTGTATTTTAAACAGAACTCATGCTCTATAGAGTTAATTATTTTAAGGAGCAATCTTACTTTTTAGTCGTGACAAAAGAGCTGGAAAAAAAATAACCAGGTTGCAAAATACAGTTACAGGGGGGAGGGGGGTTCAGCTTTAGAGCAATCCCTTTTTAAGCAGCTATTGCAAAGACAGCAACCTGGCGATAGCAAATGGCTGAGCATATCTAACCTCAGATCTGCTCCACTACCATTCTTTTAGCTGATCTCTATTACATACAAGTATTGTCTAGAGACAAGAAAAATAATTCAGAAATCAGTGTTCCCAGCCTTTGTTTTCTATCTGTCACTGTCACCCAAGCGCTATATAGCGTTAGCTTAGTTGGTAAAGCTTTGGCAGTTTAGCATTCCCATTTTTTATACGATTATAGTAATAGTTCACTGGGATGATGGAGGGCTAATTTGTAGATGTAAAGCATGGAGGGCATCGTATACAGGTGGTATATTTTAGTGTTATGACTCAGAGCAGTGAAGTCAGTTCTGACTTAGCTGAAAAATCCAGCACTCAGCTGAAAAATATCAGGTGCTATTTTGTTTTAAATAAATTTTGGGTAGATCCATTCTATTTGTAGTTTTGACACTCATTAGCCAAATACCTTTGTCATTATGACGTAAGTCAAGGAACGTTTATCTGTAGTCTGCCAACATACATGGACATATGAAGCAGGGGACTCTGGACGAGCATCTGAGTCAGTGCCATCTGCCAAAAGTAGGAGCAATTTCTACTCTTGGCAAGAAATCGGCTATTCCGGATGAGGGGTCCGCATAGTTCCCCAAATCCCCAATTTAAAATATCACAGCTCTTCCAATGCCAAGCCTCTCTCGAGTGGAGATTGCTCGCCGTAGCTGTGAACGCACACTCTGCCGTCAGGCAGGAGGCACGGCGAGCAGGCGGCCTCGTGCTGCGCGGCTGCTGTACGAAAACGCAGTGGTCCAATCCAAGGAGTTATTCAACCTCATACTAACGACCAGGTCTGTTCTAGGTTTGAAATTACCTACACATTGATGTTTAAATGTACGTGAAACGAGTTAATTCTTACAAACTTTTACACGGTGTTTTCCTCCTTGGCTCCTGGAGGGTTTTCTGCAGAGCTCACCACCGCAGTACCCTGCCGCTCTCCTGGGATTTTAAATCCGGTGGGTGAGGTCCCTAGCTGACAGGGCAAATCGTGTAAGCAACCTTAATTGCAGCTCATTTACTTTGTGTTGATAATGGTAGGTCCTGACGGTCCTTTCGCAGATCAATCAGGAAAAAGACCGTTTCCTCTGCCCGCAGCCCACAGAACGGGTTCATTTACCATAGGAGTTCGCCAGCAGACCACAGGGAATCCTGCAGAGGGTCAAGGCTCGAGGTCCGTTGCCTCTCCAGCCACCCTTAAAGCCCCCACCAGTACAGCTGTAGATGGCTCGCCTCCCCTTGCCAGCTGCTGCCTTCGGAGCTCCCGCAAAAGCATCGGGGTGGGAGAAAAGCTCCACGCCGTGGGAGGGTGGGTGGGAAAAATGATAACGGGGAGTGGTTGCATTCTCCCCATTCCTGTCCTAAACCTCCTAGTCACTGGGCCCTCTCCACCGAAATAACCCCGGGAGGGGAATTCCTGGGAAGTATTCAAGCTAGAGGGAATGAATTGTGCCTTTAGGTCCAGATGTTATTGTTCACATCGGTCTAAAGATGTTGCAAACTGGGCTTTGTGCTCGTCCCCACACTGTTCTTTGCCCGGTGCGGCATATCGCATCACGGTGCCCTGTGTTTTAATGGTCACCTCCCCTAACGGGGGCCTAACGCTGCGCTGCCTTGTGCTTTGGTGTCTGTAACTTTGAAATTGTTTACGGAAAAGCTCATGGCTCTCACTGATTTCATCTGCTCTTGCAATTTCACTGTGAGTCATCCAATATGGTGTGTACTTTGTTTTACTTACAGACTGAACTGCCTGGATCGCATCTTTAGTTAGGTCATCTGCTCTCAGCTTTCTTTAGGCAAAAAAGCAAGCAAATAAAAAGTTTCTTGCTCTCAAAGCTGTGGAGGCACACTTGAAAATATGTGCTCCTAAGCTCTTTTTTACTAGGAGGTAAATAAAAATAAGCCTGCCATCACACTTTTAATAGTGCTTATTTGGGGTCGTGAGTTATGCATACCAGTGGCTGGCAGTTCTGGGTGTTTGGTATCTCTGAAATTTTCACGTATCTCCATGTGGGCGCCCAGAAATCACATTACCCACCCTTGGGAAAGGAGCAATGTTATAACACCTCACAGGGCGGTGGTGAGGCTCGACGAATGTTCATAAAGTGCTTTGAGATCCACAAAGGGAAAGCACTGAAAGAATAATAGTCCTGTGTTTTTTAAGTGCTTCTAAATAGCCTAGGTCTACTTTCAACTGCATTCAGCGTTTTTTTCTTAAGTGGGCTTGCACTACACTGCTTTGCCTCTGGATCTTTGTAATGGGGATGGCATGATCGCTACAGCAATGCAGCAGCTACCCATTTATATTTCAGTCTTAGACCTGACTTGGTCTTCCAAGGGTGGTTAGTAAGAAGCAGCAGCACACAGCGGAGCCCAAAAGGACTGCAGCGGAATCTGCTGAGATGGGTGCAACCGCCCAGTCCTCTTCTAGCCCAGAGCTTCACTTGCTGCCTCTAACCTGTGGGATAACAAAGTCAATCTCACGCTCTTCTGCCAAAGCTGAGCCTATTGAGAGCACCAATTACTGTGAAAATCCTTAAACTACACTTGCAAGGAGAATCCTTTTAATTTTATGATTTGCTGTGAAGCCAGGAAGTCACTAAGTGAGTACAGCTCTCTCCGAGCGGGGATGCTGCTAATAAGCAACATCAGTGTTGGCTTTAAGAAAAACGCATTCGGGTGCACCAGCCAGGCTAACGGAATGGAAAGTTATTTTTCCCACAATTTGGCTAAAAGTGGCATAATTATGTGCATTACTTTATCAGAGTTGTTACCTTTGCAGTTGTAAACAAGAAAGCCTTGCCAATTTTCTACTCAATGGAAAAATTCTGTACGCTTTGATAGCAATACACCAGAGACAGCACATAATGGAAATGTCATGGAGTGCCAACTCAGAAAGAGAGGAAAATGGCTGAAGAATTAACTCTCAAAATACTTTTTCCTTTTCCTTTTCCTCTCTCTTTTTCATTCTCTTTCTCTTTTTCTTTCTTTTTAATATAGAAACATATTGAGAAAAGGATTTCTATCTCAAATGGGCCTGTATGTCTTTTTTTGCTATAATTTAAGATTAAGACCTATAGCAAATCCACTTGACTTTTCAGTTGTAATTTCCCAGGCGCTTCCTGCTTATGTCTTTTATCAGTGCTGGTTAAATACTGGAAGAATAGACTTGAGGGCATGCAGAATCACGGAATTAAAGGTAACTTTCTGCATAAACTGAATAAAGCAGTTTGGGGAATATATCTGCCGATGAATTTTTCCCAGTTAGATGAATGCTGTACTGTTTTTATGTATCTCTGGGTCAAACTATGATCTGCTTATGTGCCCTTACCTGGCAGTTCCTTGCCTTCTGAAGAGCTGGATGGGCAGAAGGGTCTTGGTAAGCTATAAGTCTGCTCAGTCTTTGCTGCCTACATACATCAGCTGAGCTAATGCCAAGAAGCAACCTGTCCCATTTGGAGCTATATTTGGTCTTAGTTCTTTTCCTGCAGCAGTGCAGAAGCGTGTGTGTTTGACCTGTGTCGCCTGAGTCCTCTTTAATTCAGATTAATTATTTGCTGACCAACAGCAATTGATTATCTGAAACAAATGTAAATATTACTCTAGACATTTGCGGTTTCCCTAAGGCTAATTCCTAGATTAAATCATAAATGTTTATGCTCTGGGAGAAAACGTTTATTCAAAGCTAGGAGAGCATGTATCTAGTATGAACATATCCCCAGCAGCCACCATTTAGGCTGTATGTAACTATTTGGACAGCCACCTATGTTCATACTGATTAACCTTTTGATGAAGTTATACCGATCTTCATTCCTCAGATCTTTGCTAATGTTTTCACCGGCAGAGGTGTTCATCACGTGCAAGCAGGAGTACAAGCTGGGCTCGGTGCTCCATGGAGAGCACACACGGAGCCTGTGGATGCAGCCACCGAAATGCTCAGCTCAGGACAAAGAGGGGAGGCTGCGCGTCCCTCTCCTCCTTTCCCAATCCTGCGTCCTGCTTACACCAGCTCTGGCCCTGACTGGAACCTCCCCTTTGACTCACTAGAGTGGCACAAAGCTATGTAGGTCTTGCTGTTGGTTGTTTTTCTTCCGGGCTGTTGAACTGATGTGGTTCAAGTACAAAGCCAATGCATGAGTGACAGTGTCACCGTGAGATACAGAGTGGGACCGTGCGGTGGCAAGGCGTGAGAGACGGGTAGGACCTCCACCTTTGGGGTCACAAAGCGGTTATTTGACTCCCCAGGACTTGTGAAACCAAACCCTTGGGGCAAAGGAGTCAGAATAACAACACCCTCAGCCGGCACCTTCTACAGGGTGCGCCTGCAGCCCGGCACCAGGAGACGTGGTGCACGAGGACCCCTTAGAGATCCCACCCCTGCTCCTCTGGCCAGGACGGAGGGATCCTGAACTTGCTTTGCTGATGGAGATCTGTGGATTTTACTGACTCCCTCCTTTCCACGTGAGTGCCTGACTTATTAAGCAGTGATACCACACACCCTTTCTCCAGCCCCATAAATCTTGCCTTTACCTTCAACAGCAAAGGTGGAGGGTATTTGTAGTGAAAGCTGCTCCATAACCACTGCTACCTCCCGTGGTGGATCCATCCTGCGGTGGTGTGCCAAGCCCACTGTGGCAGGCCCTCAAGGCAAACGAGCGCTGTATTTTTGGGTTACGATCAAGCCCAGACATGACAAGAGCATCAGGGCCGGTCCCAGGCACATGCAGCCGCAGAGCTGGCGGAGTTTAGAGACTTGTGAAGTCAAACAGGAAGGTATGGATTTGTGATGTTGAGCATAGGCGTCTTAATAATACATAAGTCTTTTGTTAGTCACTTAAACCTTTCATTGGGTCAAGCCCTGAGCAGCTCATTAAGTTGCAGTCATACAATCAGGAAGCCAAAGCGATGTCACGTAGAGCCACTGCCCCCACGTTGTCCCTGCTGAACAACTGCAGGAGTGCGGTGAGCCATCCTTAGCCACCTAAAAATGATTCCTGCAAACTATTTCATGGCTACTCAAAAGTAAAGTATAGGTTCATGATTTATGAGTGATTGGAGAATCAGTCTTCCGATTCTCCCTAATTTTCTTGAACATTTGGTTTACTGTTTGAGCAGGTGTATAATTTCTTCAGATTAAATTGATAGAGGTATTTAGACAAGAAAAAATCTAGTACGCGTGCCTTATTTTACAGATTTTCGTGTACTAGGAACAAATCTTTTACGTACTTTAGCTGGAAGTGGATTTGATGAAGAAACAAAAGTCTCCAAGCATCAGCCATAGGCAACAGCATTTTGTTATTAAAATAGCAAATAACAAACAGCTGCAGAGAGGGAGGTAGAGTCTATATCGGGAAATTATTGGAAGACTGCAGCCAGGGAAGAGGGACGCTGAGTGTAGGATTAGCAAATGAATTCCCCTAACTCCTCTCCCGCAAATAAATCAGTGGAACGTGGATGACCCTAATTCTGGTAGGGAGAGGCAGCACGCAGTAACCCTACCCCTTCCACCCGGCTCCCTTTGCTCCCAGTAACACTCCTGGCCCCAGAGAGCAGAAGCCCTGGCTTGTCCTGCCCTGCGGCCGCTGCCAGACGCAGGAGCATCGCCTCCGCCTTCGGCTCCTGACTGAACTGCTCCTCCTAAGTGTATGTGTTTGCTGTTATTCCTACATGCTCTTCCCAGCTTTCATTTTTCGAGGAAGTGGGTGTATTCTGATCCAAATTCTTGTGTATTTTAATAACCCTTCCATTCATTTACTGCTTGCTAAATGAACAGCATAATCAGTATGTCCAATACAAGAAAGAGTTCAAGGGGGATGTTCACACTAGGAGAGACTTAAATATGTATGCAAGAAGCAATTTACTTTGGCATGTTTTTAAGTATTTTGCCTCCCATTACAAATGATGCAGTCGTGCCATTTGGACTAATCAAATATGATTACAGATTTCTTCATTTTCATTAAGTCTGAGGCAATAAAATAAACCTTCTATAAAACAGAACCACGAACTACAGATACATCTCATACCGCCCAGGCAGGTAAAAAGAGAAGGCATCTCTACATTGAGTATATATACTGGAAACCTGCATCTCTTATTCATACACAGGGAAATTTTGCTTCAGGTTTAAGTGCTCACCAGTTCAGATATTAGGATGATGAACCAAGTCTAAAATGTTAAACCTATTGATTTAGAATAGACATGTATGTGTTGAAAACTTCGGTCAGAACATTAGCTGGACTAGACTGGTGCTGTACCACTGCAGCAGTGTAGAGATGAGGGTACGAGCATGGGTCATCTTGTCTGGATAACTTTAAATTACAGCCCGACTCAAAGCAATAGTCTTTTTCTTCACGATTTCCTGTAAAATACCATCTATATCCATAGCAGCATGGGAGCAATAATAATACTAGCGCAGCATGAATTAATTTCTGAACTGTCTCCTCATATGAAAGTCATCTTGGAGGGGAAAAAAAATAGATCAATAGGCAAAATCCACTGCATTTGCACCAGGCCAGGACACTTGGGCTGCCTGTGCAGCTGGAGTGTGGTAATCCAAATCCTCTCCGTGCGTGACCGGAGGGAGCTCGGGCTGCTTTGCTGGGCTCTTAAATGTTGTTTTTTCCCAGGGAATGAGCAAGCAATAGGCTGCCGGACTTGTTACAGCCGGACTGCGAACAGGTTTCTTTGGGTGCTGAGCCTTGCTACCCGGCCGGCTCCCGGCTGTCCGTGGGCGAGCAGGCGTCTGGAGATGGAAGCCAACCTGCTGGGGAAGGTGCAAGAGTTCAGGGGTCTTGACTGTCCCTCTGAAAAACCATTTTGTCGATGATGCTGGTGAAAAGTAGTTGCGCCCTTCTGCAGCCGGGCATCGCGGCTGAAACGGCGTGGGCTCCTCGGGGAACGGGGGTGAAGGGGCTTGTGCGGGTCCTCCGCACCGCGGCAGCGGTCAGGATGGCTGCAAGGACAGCCCCGGTTGACCTCGCCAACACTCTGTCCTCTGGCTCGGTCTGAACGGCGCAATTAATGCAGCGTGGTCGACCCTGCCTTGCCTACAGCTAAATCTTGCAGCGCTTGCGAGGGACGCGGCGGTGAGTCCCCGTGAAATCTACCTTTCCCCAACACGCCGAGCCCTCCGCTCAGGGGCCCCTGGCCTTGCTCCCGTCTCCGAATTTCCCTCTACAACGGAGCGGAGAAGGTGGGGAAAGCACTTCTGTGTGTGCGTGCAGAGGAACGGGCGATGAGGGCTCCTGCGCGTCCTCCCGCCGTGGCATCGCTCCCACGCACAGCCCGATGCTCAGATGGAGTTTGAAAACAGCCAGGTAAAAAGACCAAAATAAACCATCCTCTCTAGTACTGATACAGCTCTTCAGTTTAGTCTAAACCACTCAGCCAAACCACAATATTTTGAGAAAGAGAGTAAATGTAAGTACTCATGTCCTTAGGGCCAGTAAAACAAAATAAAATAAATGCAGCAGATAGCCAGTTACAATGGACAAAAGGTCCTTTGGGGAAAACTTTCCCAAGCCAGCCATTAAATTCAATACATTTCTCCCTGCTTGCTCTGGGCTTCTAAAGAAAGGGTCAAGCTCGGGGGATGACAGGGGAACTGAGGAAATGAGATAAAAAAGCTACCGAAATTGAATTTCCTCACAGAGTAATTCTTTCATAAGCTGCATAAACTTTCCTTACCTAAATAAATACTCTGGAGTGCACGAATTTTTACATTTCCAGTGTGGTTCTGATGGTAACCTTTGCCTATGTTGTGACTGCCCAAGAATCTCAGAAAATAGCTGGTACATTTACATCTTGTATGCCATCTTGAGCTAGGCAACAGTTGGGAACCACAAAACCCATCCAAATGTTTGAAAATACCGGAGTCTTAAAAAAAAATAAATAAATAAACCAAAGCAAAAAAAAAAAACAAACCAAACCTAACCTCCACCCCCCCCCCCCCCTCCCCCCAACTGCAAATTATTTTGAATTTGTAAAGAAAAAGATCTTTGGACTTTTTGGTGACCTGACCATAAACACCTCTGCCTCTTTCCTTGTAACTACTTAATTGATTCTGCCTGGACAGGCCACATATAAGCAGAAAAGAAAATAAGAAGGTAATAAGAAAAGTGTTCCAGACACTTAGGCTGTAAGGTATCAACCTAAATATCAGCTATAGTTGCACTATGTAGTACTTTCGATATAGACAGTTCTATTCATTGCCAGAGTATCCCATGAGGCAGGTATACTTTATATACAGCTACATTTAGGACAAAGAAATCACAGCATGCAGCAGTTAGGAGACTTGCCTTTGATCAAAAAGCATTTCATTATCAGAGACAAAATTCAACAGAAAGCTCCTGATTCCGCCGGTCCCACCCACTGTCTCAACAAGAAAATAAATATTTTTACATTCATAAAATAAGAATTAAAATTCTTTTGCTTCAAGTGCTTCTGATGTCTCAAAAAGTATTCAAAAAAATAAACCCAGCCCTCAATTTCTTACCTTACCTATAATCTAATGAATGAAGAAATCCATCCCTTAACCACTAACCCTACATATATGTTAGACAGCAGCATAGGGACTAATAGCATCAGCTCTCGACAGGTGGTGATGGGTAACGTCTTACCCTCTTGCTCTACCAGAGCCAGCCTTTGGAGAGTTTGCTTTTAATCTCTTTTCTCTCTGTTAAATGAACAGCTGAAATCAGATGGATTGCCTTGAAAGGAATTAATTTATTTTTTCTCTGTGAGACTCTCATAAAGATCTACTTTCCATCCTTGAAAGAAAAACCACCTAAATAGAAGGAAAAAAACAAATAGCAGAGCACGAGCTGTGATTTATTCAGTCCAGCATCAGAGAATCAGTTCTTCGCTCAGAATTGAAGATGGAGAATTTAGAACCAATTTTGCTCCTTTCATTCAAAGAAAGAGAAGACCATGAATCAGTACTTGTTTACATACAGTCTGTCTTACTATACTTTGTGTAGAGGAAGTGCTTTCACCCACACGTTGCTCCGCCTGACCTGTTCTTGTTCAGATTTCATGTAGAAATGTCCTTGACATCAACAATAACAAGAACTAAATATAGTTTTGTAGTATTTAAATTGTTTCATCAAGAGTGTCAATTAAAAAAGATACCTTAAAGTTATCCTGCTGGGAAGAAAGAGGATAAAATCCATCACCCATATAGATTTTTTTTTTTCACTCTTCAGAGCAGCCTTCAGTCCTGCATCCCTGGAGTTAATTACCTTTAACAGAATTTTGCTATCCCCTCACTTTTATTGTTTAAAATAAAGGCTTCCATCGTAAATTAAGACCACCATAAACTGAACCACAGACCTCAGCTTATGATTATTGCTACCACCGATAATGAAAAAGTTCTCTGCCATACTGGAACAAATCCCACAGCCTTTCAAGCTGCCTGCATGAATAATCTGTGATGTCCCCTACTTTAAATCTTTACTAACATTGCCTCCGACTTTTGAGAGCATTGAGAATTTGACAGGGCAGTTTCAATTTATTGCAGCCTAAAGATCTTTGCAAGACCGGGAATAAGAAGAGTCCTTGTCTAAAGGGCAGGGAAGAGATGGCTCCAGGCTGGCTACCTGCTGCGTTTGCAAACCCTGCAGCAGCTGATGATGCCTACAGGGGCGAAAGCCCCTTCCACCCTGCTTTTCTCCCTCTCCTCCCCTCACCCATCATCTCTGCTGGGTGATTAAAGACAATATTCTCAATAAAATGCAGTCATTGGAGATACAGGAAATACAGCAGAACAAAAGGTCAAAGTACATTCTTGGTCCACTGACCTAAACTTTCAAACCAAATCAAACTGATTCAGTTATACAGTATGAAGAGATTTATATTGCTGATGTTGGCTGCGTGCATACTTCTGCAGTCCTCCTGACCAAGAAAATGCCATCACCTTCATAGCTTGGAATAGCCTGAGTGAATTTTACAGTTCGAACAGATATATGCACACAACATCACTCAGATAGATATAGAAACAGTTGCAGTGAGGGGGAAAATGCTTTTTGATATTATTTTAAAAGAAGTAATTATTTCCTCTGTTGCAAACATTGAAGAGTGTACCAGAAAAGGTGCTTGTGCCATCTACCTAAATTCCTTACCTCTCACATAATAAAGGACAAAACCAAAGGGAAAATAGCTTTGGGGAAATCTATGAATTAAGGTAATATTTAAATAATTCATTTCTCAGGAATGCTCCCTGAAGTCGTTTTCCCATCTTAGTGAAAAAGGTAACATCCACTCGTGGCAGCCTATAGATGAGGACTGTGTTGAGGCATTTAAATCAAGATGTGATTCCAACAGTTTCCAACTTCCCCTACTTTGGAGAGCACTCTTTTGGCATGGACTGAGGTTACAGGAGCTGTAATAAATATACAGTTTTAAAACATCTTGTATAATTTTTAGACTATTTACTATTAGCAAAACATGGCCTTTGAAATAACAGAACTTAAACCAAGGATTGAAACACAGCTCTTAAGCAAGATTTCCACCTCTGCAGATCTGGGGAAAACAAAAAATTTTGCATCGACTGCTCTAAGATGCAGATGCAATGGAAAGGATTGGACCAGAAGCATGTTTTTAAATAGAGATATCCCCGGAGAGATATAATTCTTGGACCGCAATATTCTGCCATCGATGCTTGGCGACGGGGGTCAGAAAACCTCCAAAGCTCTTCTTATGGATGGCATCTGTAAAACAGATAAAGCGTAACGCACCCACATTTGGGGCAGGGGGCTGAGCAAGAGACGTCTGTACGGTAAAAGCTCCTTTCGCAGGTCGAGTGATAAATGCCACACGCAAGACCTGCAGCACCGTCAGGACAGAGTGGGTTACAGCTCCATTCCTTCCCCCGTAGCTCCATCCCTGGACATAAATGTCAGAAAATAAAGACTGCCTCTTCAAATGCCGTTTAACACAAGAACTGCATTTTGAAAATATATCTTTTCAAGTGAACCCTGTTAGAGTTTTCTTTCCCCAAAGTACAAGGGCAACAATGTTAAAAAATAAAGGAAGAAAGATGAATTGGAATAAAACATTTGGGTGGAAACACTGAGTTGTTGCCATGGCTAAAGGGAACTAATTTATTTACTTATACATTCTTTGTCATCTCATTTTCTCCCATGCGACAGCCAATGACTCATTGTTTGTTTACTGATGAAGAAAACATACTTTCTGAAATCTGTACATGCAGGGATCTTCTCCGGATGGTCCGCATTCCTCCCACGCCCAAAAGCGGGCTGAGCATCCTCCACAGCGCCCGTCCCATATGGCCCCACAGCCCCACGGACACCAGCCCTCAGCACCCCGGGGCTGGTGGGGCAAAGGCGTTTGCCTTATCTTTTCCTTCCTCTTCCCTCTCTTGCATCCCCATCCTGGTAAAAACGAGCAGAAACTGAAATGGAAAGGTATTTCTGGGATGCTTCTTCAAGTCAGCAGATGAAAGAAGATCTCCATTGAAGAAGAGAAATTCATAGTTTTTGACAAAGCAAGCCAGCTGCAAGAATATCTGTGGTATTCTGCCAGCATTTTAGGAATGAGGACTACTCACTGGTAGGTGCCTCATGTAAAAGGCTGCTACTTTATTGTTGTTGGTTTGCTTTTTCCTCTTCCACTTTGAAGAGACTTGCTGGACCTCTCAGAGCGGTTGTTAGCTGGCCGTGTACACCGTCCACCGCCTGGAAGAACGTGGCCCCAAACCCCAGTGCCTTTCCCCAAATGCCGGTGCCTTTCCCCAAATGCCGGTGCCTTTCCCCAAACCCCAGTGTCTTTCCCCAAACCGCCGGCCTCTCTACCATCTGAGGTGACAGACAGCCGCCGTCGTTTGATGCGGCAGGTTTGCATCATTCTAGACCTCTAGTTATTAAAAAGTAACAAAACTACTAACAGATAAACACATGAGATCATCAGCCCTTCCGTTAATTAAAAGGGAGTGTTTCAATACGAGCAATAATTATCTTAAGTGGGTACGGGATATGAGCCTCGTTGTAGGACTGAGCATAGCAGGGAAGCCTTTAATGCCAGGAGGGAATGTTAGTCACCTGGGAAATCCTGGGAGCACTCTCGGACAGCAAGACTAAGCTACCTGTCTGCAGCTGGAAGACAAACGATGTCCTTCGGTCTGAGCCAGTGCCTCTTCCCAAGTCCACAAATTCTGCTCGTGGCTTAGCCGTAGGCTCGCCTTTGACAGTCCGCTTCACGCGTCTGTAGCTCGGTTTCTGTAATTACAACAACAAACCTAAAAAAAGCCCCGGATTCAGGAAAAAAAATAGTTCGGCGGGGTGACTTCAGGAGGGAAAGGCAGCAGCTTGTTACTCCTTGCTGGAGCTGTGTCCTCGAGCCCGGCCGTGCTGGGATGGGGACGATGGCGTGGAGGAGATGTTGCCGCCCGCTCCCAGGAGCCCGATGCTTTTTGGGTTTGAGATATAGAGTCAAGGCTCCGGACCGCGGCTCCGCGGGGAGCCCCGCGTCGCTGGGCTCCAGGCACGTTACCATTTGTTATACCGCAGGAATGAAACAGGTTATTAGAAATATTTTTAGGTAACGCAGGCTCCGGTAGTAACGTTATTGCTTCTTTTGTGTCACAGAACCGAACTGCGAGAGCGCGGAGCTCTGCCTAGCACAGCCCTGCAGGAAGGACACCCGGAACGCCTGCAAACCTGACAATAATTGAAAGATTTTATGCATATTCATCTTTGAATCTTTGCTTACAGGAAAATTTGGATGGACATATAATTTATCTATCTCTAACCTAAAATACTCCAGGGTGATTTTTCAGCTTGTAAAATATTTAGATGCACACACCCACGCATGGCCCAATTTTTTAAACTGGGTTTGTATAGCTGTGTGCCTAATTTGTTTGTGCAACTGCTGTGATTGAATGTTCAGCTAGGAAATGGACATGCAAATACTTAGATGTATAGATACCAAACTCGCTGTTTCCTCATTTTTAGGTGTAAATAAGATAAATGTTAAATACAGTCTTCTGTCAGACTCCAAGCAGACAGCAGTCCATGCTCCTTTTTAAAAGGCAAGTGGGCCCAGGAAGAAAAAATTCCAGTTACCCCACCACTAAATGCATTAAGCCTAAAATAAGTAGTTCTATAAATATATGTACTGAAGCTGTAAGTGGGAACTATTCATAGTGGATGGTCACATTCTTAACCTCAGTCTGTGTCGCTTGTCAGATAACTACTGGAATTCCCAAGTTGCATTTACAAGCACTGCATTGTATTCCAAAAACACTTGAAAATAAAGCTATGCTTACTGTAAAGAGGTACTCCTGAATTTTATTTTCTTGCTAATGCAAAAAAATGTAATTAGCACATTCCTCGAGCACTGGTTAAGTTAAGCTTCATAAGGGTTTTACCAGGTACCATACATAACTCCTAGGGAGTAGCTCAGAGAAGTTTTAAACTTGCATTATAGGGACAGATGAAAATAGTGTCATAAACAAGGTGCATATATAGTCTATATAAAATCATATGGTATTTATGCATCAGTCAGTGCTGTGACTCATGTTAAACTATAGTGTGAACACTATATCACTGTAATACAGGTATTACCTATGGGGGATCCTGTGCCTCACAACGCACTGTTGTTCTCCTCAGTGCTTAAGAAGCACTTTTCCAAATTCCTCTCTGTAATTTCATAGACGTCATCCATATGGAATTTCTGCTCTAATATTCACCTTAATCTCTGCAAATTGAATCTTCTCCAGTTGCACAAGGTATATCTCTTGGAGGAATCCCCTCCCTCTCCTCGGCATTTTATTTGCCCTCCGCAGCGGTGGGAGTGGGAGAGGCGTGATGCCGTATTTCATCAGGGCACAGAACTGTCAGCGGGGAGTATTCTCCACTCCCCCTCTGAAAAATCACCCAGCATTTTCCCAGCTCGCCGGCCAATCCGACCACGTTGGTGTGGGCACGCTTCCCGCGACCCTCACCCAGAAGGAGCTGAGATTTATTCCGCCCCAGGAAGACAGCAAACGGAGAAAGCCACAAGCCAGGGCTGCTGTGCTGTGGTTTGAAGTGATGATGCACCCACAGAGCGACGCGGCATTTGTTTTTAAACAAAGCTACCTCTGCCAAACAAGTCCCACACAGGCCACGGAGGACGAAGACAAGCGGTTGACTCATTTCCTCAGCCCGGTCCCCGTTGCTGTGACTCAGGGTGGCGAGCCTTGCCCTGGGTGTCACATCCTCACCGGGGACCCACGCTGCACCCCGTGGGGTGTGGGTGCTTCTCCCCACGGGACCCCGAGTCTGAGGGTGAGCTGGACGTGGGGGAGACACGGCTTTGCAGGGAAAGGAGCCGAGGTCTGCTCACCACCCGGTGCGGTCGCCAACACGCCGGGGAGGAAGCTGGAGCGCGTTACAGTTCTTCTCTCATTTTGCCATATTTAATTAGCCCTCCTAGCGTTTCTTCAGGAGAAATCACTTCCAGACCCTGGAGGAAAAAAAAAAAAAGAGCTGCTTTTCTTTTGCATGCACCAGCAGAAAGCTGGCTTCATCACTCTAAATGCTGAGAAAAATCACTCTCTGCAGGAGCACCAAGCGCTTGAGAAAGGGAATCCCTCTGATTTTAGAGGTCTGCTTTGGAGCGAGAGGGATTGCAGCTCCGTGCCTGTCTCTCTTCATCAGCTGTGGAGCGGGTAGCTTGCTCCGTCGTAAACCGCTCTAAAGGAGATGTCTGAAATTAGACCAGGATAATGAAGATAGCCGGGAGGAGGACCCTCGCCTCTTGCACAGCCCTGAATTTCTCTGCTGCGCCTTGTGCTCCGAGTGCCGTAGGTGCCCGTACTAAGATTGGCCAACGTGACCTTTGGATGTGATGTTTAGGTGCCAATACCTATACTGAATCATTTGTCCGCTGGGGGAATATAGAAGGAACTTTAACATCTAGCTTATGTGCGGAGATGGGCATTTGGAGCCTAATTTGGAGCTACCTCCCGCTCCCAGCTCCGGGTTCGGCCAGTTCACCGCAGGTGCCTGGTGCATTTTGAGATGCCCAAAGCCTGTCCTGTCCTGCCCGGCCTCCAGCCCTGTGCTCCAGAGGGACGTGCATTCCCGATGGTTCCTGTGAGATATCTGTCAGTCCCCAGTGCACGTCTGCTGTCCCCCGGGGCCGTCAGGCCGTGCCGGTGTGTGAGCAACTGAATGAAGCCCCAAATTGCCACCGATTATAATGGGACATTGGATTCCTCCGCCATGTGTAGACGCCTCCCTGTTTATGGGTGTCTTAAATCAGCAAGCTGAGTCTTCCCCTGTATTATTTCCCCTGTCTTAATGTATTTTTCCGTTTCTCTGAGACGTAAGAAATAATGTGCAATTCAATAATAATCCCTTCAATATTATGGATTAACTTAGTCAGGGCAGTTAATTTACCAAATATTTTCTTGCACGCTTTTTTATCAACAGCTAAAGCGTTGTCGATACTTCCTAAATGCCAGCACTCCATCTTAAATGTTCTTTCTATATAAAAAAAAAGTTTAAATATAGTTCTGCATCATTCCCATTTTGTAACAATTCATTTCACTTCCCTCTTTAAAAGGGGGTCTGCTTCCTCTTTAGCACGGCACTCCTCTTATCTGATGTCCCTTTGGCTACCCTTCACTTGTGTTTTCTTGCTAGTTTTATCTTTTCCTGGGGGCTTGAGCGGAGCCTGGCAAGCAGGCTTTCTAAAGGCACACTGCCTGCTTCCTCCTCCATTTCATTTTCTCTTTTGGAAAGGAACTGTGGACAGATATGTGGCAACCGTGGTTTCTTTTAGAGTTTTCCAGCTTTCTTAGAAACTCATGATGGTTGTTTTGTTCGTTGACGTACACTATTGCATCATAGTGACTAGTTTTCTTAACACCTTCCAAATTTTCTTCCACACCTCTTACCTCCTGTACTAAATATTTAATCCAAAACTTCTGGTTATCAGCGGCAGTCTCCTGTGCAACGCCTTTTGGGGCTTTGCTTACTTGAACTTGAATCATAGTGAGTACCAGCATCAAACTTTCCTATTACTCTCACATGCCTAATTTCCCCCTTACTGAAGAGAAATAACTCCAGACTAACATCTTCCTTGACAGAATTCCAGCTGTGCCAAACCCCAAAAAATCGGAAATTGCAGATCAACCTTCCTGTCTACAACTGTGTGATGCTGTTAAAAAAAAAAAAAAGGAACATAGGAGATCAAGAAAACATGGAAGGAAGTTAGGTTTTGTTTGTGTTTCAGTCCTTTCAGCTTGCGGGGCATCCTTTTGCACTTTTCACTGCATCAGAGAGGGAAAGAGAGATAGAAAGGAGAGGAGGAGAGAGAAAGAGAGAAAGAAAGAGAGAGAGAGAAAGAGAGGGAGGGCAGGAGGGATGATGGAGGGAAGGAAGGAAGGGAGGGAGGGAGGGAGGTAAGGAATTTTTGTGTGGCAGATTAACTCCAAAAGTGAGCTTTTAATACCGCTACTAGGAAGTTCCCAGGAAAGTTAAAATAGCTGCCAACACTGAGGCACTCTACTACCTCAATCATGATGCAGCTGTATCTACATCTTAGAAGTGCCTTGATATTTGCAGTAGCTGTAATTGCCGTACCGTGGATGTCAGGGTGGGCTGGTCCCTGGCCCCTGTATTCCCAAGCTCTGGGGCTGTCGGTGCTGGGATTGCTGAGATTCCCTCTCCGCCAGGCTCTCACCACACCCCCATTCTTTGTCCTCTCTAATAAAAATAATCTAACTCCCCATAACCTGCTGCCCCTTTCCTTATCTGATTGCACACAACTCCATCAGCTCCACGGGAGCCGTGGAGGAAAGCACGCACCTCCAGCACGGCCAGGGACCGTGCTTCAGGCGGTTGGATGTATGAGTTCCTCACGTGCTGGAAAAGCAGAAAATTAGGAGGTGGGGAGCTATCAAAACTAATAGCGGGTTTGTTCTGGAAACGCTGGACAGAAGCGATATGAAGACGAAAAGATAGGAAAACAAGATCTTCCTATGGTAGATCGATATTGTTAATATAACTAAGATCTTTGCAAAAGACAAGGGCGCACATTTCCTGCGCTAGCCGTTGTTATAGCGAGTGGTCCCTACTGTTCACATTTAAAAATTGACCTTTTCATCTTTCATTACTGCCATGGAGATCAATAATCTCACGCATGAGGAGAGATACTGGTATCTGTAGGATGTCCAAAAGATAAAAAAATAAGATTATGGTACTCACTCCACTGTCTGCCTAAACACCTCTTTGTGAGTGTCCCAAAACAGCCTGCTTTAATTTCTTCTACAGTGCAGAGATGGAAGATAAAGCGAGAACTCATCATCATTCATTCTACATAATTAATCAGCTATGATAAGAGCTTGATGAAGCAACATTTGCAGTAATGCAGACTTTAAAAATAGATTGTATAATTCCCGCCATGTTTTCAGTTTCAGTCTACATGCATGCAGGATGTTATGCAAATCCATAATCATATCCTTTCCTCCCACACACGTGTGCTCATAGGAAGGCTGCCTGATACATACAGAAATAAAACACATGTACCTATGTGAAAACATGCTTGTGGTGAGTTATATGCGTTAATTTTAAATACACTAATAAATATTTACATTACTTTCAGCATTCTTTTCAACTGCATGTTTCTGTATGTGCTTACATACCATGCTGCCATAACATGTCATGTAAGCACAGCTTACATATATTAAGCTGTAGAGACATGGGATGAACACTGCTGGTGAGAGACACAGAGTACATGTACAGATGCATCTCCATTACATACAAACATTCAACAGATTTGTGTCCTCCCTGAGTGTATCTCACAAAACCATTGCTGCAAAGGCATTTTTAGTCTCTATTTATTATCCAGTACATTTAAACAGGAAGGGGAAAAAATAAGGGACGAAAAGAAGGAACAAAATACAAAAATAAAATAAGAAAGAAGTTAAAGAGGGGAAAAAAGTAAAATGTACTTTCAGTCAGTCTCTCTGTAATAGAGATTATAATGTGTACGATTGTTTTGACCAAAGGAGTCTATGCTAATTACAGGTACACTGTCCTACATCTGAAACCTCTGTCTCACATACACATGCATATATATATATACACACACGTGTATGTATATATCCATATTTTCATATGTGCTTTTATCTATATATCCACATATATAGGTGGATATATATGCCGTATATAAATACCACCCTAACCCCAAAACTTTTGACAGGGGAGGAGACCAGCGAAGCAGATTCCTGACTGTCGGACAGAGCTGGGGAGCCAGCTTATCTAATTTCTGTCTCCAGTTCACTCGAAATACAAAGGACAAATTTCTGCTTTACCTGACGCTTCTAAAAGCGGTGCCTTACGGGCAGATTTACAGCACCAACAACATCAACAACGGCAGAGTGGGGATAAAGTCACTGAAATCGCTGACACAACTCCTCAGCTAGAAAAAGCCTTGCGGTGCCCCCCCAAAAAACCCAAACCACCCCAGCCAATTTCTTTCCTCATCATGTCCTAATATACATCACTGTCATGTCTTGGAAGAAATTCAGGGCTTTCTACTGCAAGAAATAGCAAAAAAAGGAGGATAAATTGCTTTATCTTTGGCAGAAGTGGAGCAGACCTTCTGTCATATCCCCAAAGCTGCTCCGGGAAGAGGATTTCCTCACGTGGATTCAAGCAATTATTTTACATTGAATGAGGAGCAGGAACGTTTCTGGTTCTGCGACTAAGCCTCCCTGGGGGTCCTTTGCTACCAACAGCCAGGATCTGCAGCTCCTGGGAGATGGGTCCGAGGGCTGACGTGGTTTTCGGCAGCGGGTATCTCCCCAGGGGACATCTCCCTTCCCATGGGTGGAAAGGCTGCAAGCCACCCTTCGTCCACATCCCAACCCCAGGACGGCAGAAACTGGGGCACCAGCAGCTGTGGTTTGGACCTTGAGCCCAGCCTGGCCACCTCTTCTCTCCCATGGGGTCCAGTGGCTGGGCTCCTGGACCAGCCAACCCCGAAACCTGGGCAGGGGATCCAGTCGCATCCTGCAGAGCGCCTGCCCGTGGATTGCTGTCCCACCGAGCTTTTGTTCACTATTAAAAAAAATCATCTTTAAAAAGTAAAAAAAAATTTAAAAAAATTAAAAATACATATATATAAATATATATATATATAAATCCTGCGCTCAGGAAAGCTGAGAACCCTGAAAAAAAAAAGGTTTTCCAAAAAGCACAGTCCTCAGCAGAGGAGCAGCAAAATTTTCTGTGCTGGGCAGAGGCCGCCCGGCCCCGGGGGGGTGGGAAGGAGCCCCCCAGCAGTGCCCCAGGCGTGGGGTGTGCGAGGAAGCCGAGCTTTCCCTTGCCATGCAGCCCCTGGCAGCCGCTGTTGCCTTCCAGGTACTATCAAGGGAGCCCCGCTCCAGGAGCACGGCCATGCCATGCCGGGCAGTAGGAAAAAACACATTAAAAGATGCCAACCTGGCTGAAAGGTGATTTGTTGCAATTCTGTTACGATAAATTAAAGGGACGACTGCAGTAAAGTGTTCTGCATTTCTGCTTAGTTTATTGGCATCGGTTTCTGTAAACGCAATGGGACGGCCAACAGTGATTCAGTCCATAGAGTGGCCATTGTATTTCTCAGCTCCACGCAGACTCCTCGTAAACTCGATGTTGTAATTAGTGGCCAAGCACATCCCTTGGTATTGGTGACAACATCATTAAGTGAGAGACGACTGAACTTTTGTCACCAATCTAGTTTTAATTTAGGACACAGAAAATTTATTATCCAAAAGATCCGCTTATATTTATGGCCATCAGAATTTCAAATTTACTGGAGCACACCCGCTGTGAATACTTCTTTCTGCAACTTCTATTATTCTGGAGAATGAATCTGTGAAGAACATAAGAAAAATAAAACTGGACATGTAAACCGTATGGCCTGAATCCACCTATCTGTAATTGAAATAAATATTTGGGTGTTTCAGTTCTACTTAATTGAAACTCATACTGACGGTGGGGGTGACAAATACAATTTATGAGTCTTTAACATCTCTAAATAGGCATGATCTTCATCTGAGTTTCCACATTAGTTCGTAGCTTTGAAAAAGTGGGAACATTTTAATTTTGCTACGTTCCCGTGCAGTGGCTGAATCTCAACAGTGTTTTCTACCTGACGTACAGTATCTGACTGACTGCCACCTTATTTTTAAATGTAATAATTAGTCTCATGGTGTATTGAGAGCACTTGGGACATAGCTCAGGGAGCGGGAGAGAGTTACTTTACTTTCACGGAGCAGAAGCAAAACAAATCTGGCAAGGTGTGTGAAGTGAAGGCTTGGCAATATTACCGCGAGTAATTTGTGTGTTCGAGTCCTGCTCAGCACCTGGCTTTTTCAGAGCACGTTCTGCACAAGCTGATCCTACGAAGAAACCAATTTTTTGGTACATAGTAGTGAAGGGACAGAGAAACTTTTAGGGAGTTTTATATGTAAAATGTGTGAAAGATATTTTCCTCTTTCCCAAGACACGAGGCTTTGTGGGCTGTGACACGAGGAGGGGTTGTGAGCAGAACCGCTAGCAGCAAACCTTTAGAAAAGATCAGGAGAAGCCATTTCTGAAGCTGAAGGAGATGGAAACAGCTCCGCAAGGAGCAGGGATGTGCCTGTGACGGCCACGCCAGGTTTGTGCGACACAGAGGTGTCCTGGGACATCTGTAACGCCTGGGGGCTCTGGAAAAACCAGTATGCAGTGAATGCTTAAAACTCATACCAGGAGTGGGGACGGCAGAGACGTTGGCTGGATGAGATGCCCCTGTGTGACACGGCTGTAGGTAAGCAGGCATTCCCCTCGCGCTCCGTGGATGGGCATTTTTGGTCATTCATCACTAAGAAGAGTCATTTCGACTCAGTGAGCTGTCGGCGCCTGACTCCATCTCCCCACACCCCCCCGCAACCACACGCGCTGCTGCTCGTTGAAGGCACGGCACCCAGGGAGCGGCGAGAGCTACTGGGCTTTGAGCTGAACAGCACAAGTCACGGAATGCGTGACAGTAGAAAATCAACAGAAAGAGAAAAGGCTGAGGCTTCGGAAACAATTAAGCCTCTTAAAAGCTGTGCGAGACTCTTGGGGGAGAAAAAAAAAAAAGAAAAAGAAAAAGGTCTTACAGTCCTCAGCAGGGGAGCAGAGAGAGGTTTGTGCTGCTCCTTCTCACCGTGCTGCTCCACTGACACCTTGCAGACGTGAGCTCACCTTCGTTTAAGGTCAACTTTCCGCTGCTTGAAGTTGCTAATCCTGCTGAATAGTCAGGCCCCGAACGAGCCGCGTCCCGAAGGGAGCTGTCAAGCAATACTTGCCCGCTTAACTGATTAAGACCTGTTCCGAGTTTTTCACTGGCAATTGATGGATCTAGTAGTTATCTTCCCCCTACAAGATAGATCAATTGACAAGAAAACTATTTAATGACAAAGCGTCTAAATGCTTGTCTAAGTTCTTTCTGCATTTTAATAGTGGAGACAAGTTATTCAATCAAGCATGGCAGTTAGCACCGCAGCATCTAGTTGAAACCTATCAGCCCCTCCAAAGAAAATGCTTCGGGTCATATTGTGGACAGAACATCCAGAGACATATTTAATGTGACAGGCTTTAGCATCCAGTGTCTAGGAGTTTGGGTCGGAAGCAAGCTTGCAGAGGTACTCTGAAATGCCAGCTGAGCTCACAAGCACGTAGCCGTATTTGTTGGTTTAATCCCCAAGGGCTCTGCTGTGATTCCAGAAGTGGTGTGAAGGTGCAGATGGGCAGCTGGTGCCTGGTAATAGCTCCATATTTGTCCTCCAGTTTCTGGCTCCAGGCTCTCAGCTTTGTTTCACATTTACACGAGCGTTTCTCTGGTCATAGTTTTGTTAGGCAGTGGTTTTTCACAAGGTTTCTGTTTTCCCTACCTTTACGAATTGGAAGCACAGTAGATTGCAGTCTTGCTGAATAGACTAATTTATTTCTAAGTCACTGCTCTTACACATTTATGAATTTGGCAAGGAGGAGATATTACATTAGTCTGGAAAGTTTTCAACCATAGTCTGCAAAATTAATAACCCCTTTCATAATGAAATTTGACTGATTTTATACTTTTCATACCTTTTAGGTGTGTATGAAACTTGCCAGCACTCAAAGAGGCAGCGTAAACTCTGCACGTTTTGCTGAGGCTGAGTACTACTTTGGTTCAAGAAGAGCCCATCTGGCCCCTTGCAGTGATGGCTCGCTGAGAGAGGAGGTGACATAACCCGGTCTACTTTTAGGTGTTCAGAAAGAGAGTGAGAAGGCAACAAACATATTTTCTGTGGATTAGATTCTGCTTCTCTCATTCGAGCCATGTTGTCATTTCAAAACCGAACTTTTCAAGCCAAGGAGGCTGCTGCCCTCATAGTGGGAGAACTCAGTCTTTTGTGCACCGAGTTCTGTGTCCCAGCAGAGTTCACTAAGAATCGCACTTCAGTACCCTGCCCTTGCTTTGGAGAAATGACAGAGGAAAAGCAACGCAGGAGCCAAATCATGCCTCGCCCTCGGGCTTTTCACCGCTTGTCGTCGACCTGCTACCTAAGGCAGGTCATGCTTTTTAGTCTTTCATATTTATGGGTAGTCTGAACTAAAGACCCCAAAATACAGCCTGCTCCAAAGCTGCAGGCTGCTAGAAAGCACAATCTATTGCACTCGTCTGAAATGCGACGCTGTCTTGCCTGTATCCATCTTTCCCTCTCTTTCCTCTTGGGCACTGGGGTTTGTTAATAGAGGCTGTCTCGCCTTTTAAGCATTAACATGAAGTTTCTTTGCCTGAAAGATAGGCTAAATCTAGTTAGCATATGATACTGCACTCCACATGGATAATTGAAAATGACCATCATTTCCCTGCAAGTTTATCTGACCAAGGAAACCAAATAGTCCCTTTCACGATCCCCCAGCTAGGTTACTGGTGCAATACAGGACAATAACTGGTCCAGAAAGGGCTGCTCTGTCCCCACTGATGGGAGGCTCCCGCTCCAGCTGAGCCTGCTGCTGTGCTTCAGCCACCGTCAAGATCAGAAGTACTGTGAGTATCACTTAATCAGCCTTCTTACACCGAAGTTTTGTCAGCCACAGATTCCCCGCAGTGCACCAGCTGTCTCAGTATTTACTCTGTTTTACAACAAAAAAGTGAAGGCTGCCAAAAAATTGCCAGACAACTTCCCGTTTTCACACATGTAACAAACACCTGCAGCTATATTCCCTTCAAGGCGTGAAAATTAATCCAAAAATGAATTTTGGTTTTGGGGAGGCTTTAGGAAAAAAAAAATAAAACCAGTTATTTTGATATTTTTGAGGTAAAAGAGGGTGAAATAGTAAATAAACTGAGCAAACCACTTCCCTTGCATTGACCACGTGGTTTGCTCAGTCTTCTTTGGAGGGGAAAGGAGAAAGGCAATGGTTTGAACACATCTAAGAATACGTAGCCCAACTGGGTGTAGGCAGGTGCGCTCCGCTTCCACCTGCATTTGAGAATATGCAAAGCAAACGCACTCATCCGCACCTGTTTGTGTAGACACTTCCTGACTTTTGAAGCTTGAAATTTGGTATCAAAATAATCCCTTCTGTGCAGAGCAGGTGTTTGCAAAGTTGGGTACAGCTCATTTGTAGAAGAGCGATACTGAAAGTTTGCCGGGGTGTGCCAGCCCCGTAGAACAGGCTGCAGAGTTACGGCCGCTGGTTCGCTCTGAGTCCACACAGAAACTGCGTGTGTGTCTGGCTCACTGGTCTCATTACTCATCCTATGGCCATGATCTAGCAAGTCAACTTCTTATGTTTCAGGGGAAGTCAAAATGATAGTAATGCTGACAGTAATGCATTAATTAACTGCTGTCTAGTGGGGCTCCCTGTGAATTTCTGAAGTGTGAGATTTCGTTAGAATTGCTGTTTGTGTGCAGAGCTGCGGACGCTCAGTCAATGCACCGAGGGGGTGCGAACAACCTTGTTCAAGTCATGGTCATATTCCCTTCCTCCCCTTGTTGACTGTCATTTTGTGCAAGGACTTCTTTTGATGGCTTGAGGCCCCAGTGATTTCAGCTTTCTATCAAGAGTGCTATGGACAAAGTGGGATCCAAGTCATCGTGTTTACTAAACCGAGAGATCTCTATAACAACACATTTACACTACGACAAGACAAAGTAATGTCCACACTTCTAAAAAATTACATTCTACTTTCAGGCTGAGTTTCTTCAACAGCACCATCCCAAATCTTTTATTGGCAATACTGAATGCCTTCCCCATGAGGTACCTTTTCCAGCCATAAGAACTTACGCAGGCTGGCCAAAATGTCACTGAACCCCCTCAACGATTAGCTGGCAGAGGATGAAATCCAAAAATCATTGGAGCCAAGCACTGTGGTCTCTCTCCTAGTCCTCATTTCCACTGGTTTTCAATCTTGGATCAATTGGTGTCCTTGCTTTGACATCCTTCAGCATCTCCGCTGCAAATATCAATAACGAACCTGCACACAACACTCCTCAAAGAGGTTTGCTGATGTGGCATTCAGAAGTAAACTCTTTTTCCTACCTCCCTCCTCAACATGATTTTAGGTTGTTAATTCATGTAAACATATTTTTTTCTGCTCTTGTATATTATCTAGCCCTATTCAGAATGCCTTTCCCTCCCCCGCTTGGGAACACCTTGCTTTTCTAGTTGAGCTGATCCTCCACAACCCTTAGCATTTAGAATAGATGAGTAGCATCCATCCTAAAGCCTTTCTCTGCAGTCACTTGCAAGTTGCCGAAACCTTTGGTGCCTTTAATTATCCCAAAAGCGAATGTTGCAACATGACCGCACCACCTGCACGGCTTGGGATCCAGAGCTGCGTTGGCTGCCTGTATGGTACTTGCAAGGCTTTGCTCCATAACAGCATCTACATACGTGCATACATATGCATTTCTGCAAGACAGAGATTGCTCTATCCAATGCATGCCGTGCCATGCTGGAGCTCTCCGGGCTACAGGCTGGGATGTCTCAGTGGTGCAACACAGCTTTGATCCCAGAATCACTGTAATTATGTTACCCTGTTGCTTCCTCCCAACTGCTTAGCTAAGCCTAGAAGCCATCTGCAAGATGCTTTGGGTTGGATGACACCTTGCTCCGATATCGCCGCTGCGCATCGGGTGATAGCACAGGCTTGCTCCCAGCCAGCTCTAGACCTCTCCAGTCTCACCCAGCTGGTCCCAGTTTCAAGCTCCCCAGCTGCGGCAGCTGTGCCGCCTTCGTTTGCACCACAACACGGGCACTGCTCGGCTTGTCAACCAGAACTGGATGTCCTCGCTCTGCTACCCGGGCTGCGGGTCACGGTCCAGAGCGAGACCACAGGGGTGAGCAGAGCTGGGAATATTCCTCCCGTGCTGGACGGTGCGTTTCTCCCACCGCCCAAAGTACCGGCTGCTTTTCCCAGTCACCTGTCCCAGTGATGGACGTTTAAATTGGATTTTAGAAATCATGAAGAAACCTGCAAAAGGCATGACTCTCCTTGGTGGGGACTTGCATGCTACATAACGGGAGACTACCCGGTTCCTACTCACATCTGCAATGATAATATTTGTTTACTAGCTCAGGCAGAGAAACTGAGCCAAGCAAATTGTCACTGTCTCACGCCTGCTTTGAAAAGCTCACTGTGATGATTATCATCGGGACAGCGCCTGGAAACAAACCTGTCGAACACAGGCAGACTACGTGAGGGCGAGCCCAGATAAAGAGGGGGTTGTTTGGCTTCCAAATCCCAGAATGGGAAACAACAGAAGGAATTTGGGGAACTGCAGATGTTCAGCCGAAACGTTTTCTGCCTTAAAAAGAGAGGAAAAGAAAGAGAAAGAGAGAGAGAAGATGCACGGAGTGGGAAGGATTGCCTTGTGGTTGAGGGTCTCGGGAGCTCTGGCCTCGTTTTGCGGCTCTGCTCAGGCTTCTCGTGTAACCTTGGCCAAAGTCACTTCATCTCTCTGTTCTCCCTTACTGCACGGATTCTGATTCCCTTTCTCCAGCTCTACTCCCTCTCCCTCTTTCTCCTCTGCCTGCCTCACCTGCCGAGACTGTAAACTCTGCGAGGTGCAGACCGCCTCCGATTTCTGATTTCTCTCTGTTTGGATTTGATTGTTTCTGGATTTGATTCGTTTCTGTTTGTACTGTATCCAGCAACCTCAAGCAGAGCCTATGGGTGACACCGTAACACAAACAAAATACACAACTGAGTTTTTGAAAGCTTCTGTGTTAAAAAAAAAAAAAATTAAAAAATGCTGAAATGTTTTGCTTCTGATGAGCCAGTAGTAAATTTCAAGAAAGATTGGCTTATTGTAACAGTGTAATGGGTTTGCTGTAATGCAAACACGAACTGGCAGGTTCCTATGGTGTTACTATATGGATTTTTACATAATGTTTTTAAAGTTGTGAGCTCTGTCTGCTGCATTTAAATATTTGAACAAAGTCCTATGCTCAGGGACTATAAACTTGATTTTGCTAACAGTCAGCAGAGCCGTCCACAGGTGAAATTCTGGTGTAAGCAGTAATCCCTGACATGTGGCTGTTATCTCCATGAACTGCGTGCCAATTACCTCACCGGTGATAGCCTTCTTCCTGGCAAGATGCAAATTTCCATAAAGTCACAACGTATCGGTCAGAAGATTAATACATTCTCTGCATTAGCGATGTAATTTTGGATAGCTGGCACTCACCTTAGGAACAAATAGAAGTTAATTCAGAACCTAACGTGCATTGGTAAACAAGGAAGACAAAAATTAGAAAACCGTGTTTGTTTTCCATTATCAACAAGCTTACTAGCAATAAAACTTGATGGTGTTTCATTAGGGAAAGAAAAGATGTAAATTAGAGCGTATGGGTACATATGGTTGTCGTTGAGATTTTATACGCTATTGTTCTGACATATCAGCAAGATTTTCCAGACAGTAGCAGCTTTATTTAAGGTGAATTTTATAATCATCTTTGCAACGCAGTAGAGCTGTCACATTGCCTAGAGATGTATGAAGGGCTCTCGCTGTAGCCCGTGCCCCCCCCAGCCAGACCCCTCTGGTGCCCGTGGTACCTGTGGGCTTCCCCTAAGTGCCAGGACCCCCCCCGTGCCATCGAATCCCACCCGATGGATGGGGCAGACCCAGCCCCCCAACCTCACGTTTCAAATCATTTCCCAGCTGACAAGCAGCAGGTACTTTCAGGCTTACCTCCATCCAGATTAGAAACAGCGTCTCGAGATTGTGATCTCCAAGGGATTTACCCAGAGTCTTATTTCTCTTTATTTAGCCCTGCTTACGTCTCTTACTACTTTCCTTAGGTCCGCAGGCGGGTGAAAAGCTGAGTATAAAGCCTTGCATTTACATTCACTCTCCGTTTTCAGCTGGGGAAAGAGTTTCTCAGTGGAAGAACAACCAGACCCGCAGCGCGGCCAGAGAGGGTGGGCTTGAAACGCCGGGCAGAAATCCCGGGTGCATGAGCATGACCCGAGGGAAACTCCAGACTCTACTATTCAGCTTTTCTCCGACTGATAAGAGGAGAGGCCTGGCTCTATGGTTTACAGAGGTTTATTACTTCTGTCAGGTGGGAAAGGGATCTAGGGGCTGCCGTGGCTTTCCAGTTTTGGAGAGATAACAATACTATTCACAGGCCTCCCGAGCCAACGGCAAAGGCATCTCCACCAAGGCCACTTTACAGTACTTGTTAGAGCACAAATCTTGCGCGAACAACTTAAAATGAAGTGAGATAAACCAGTCCCTTTTATGTGCTGTATTTATTTATCTATAGATCCAAGATAAGCACTTGGCCAAAACAAGATCTCGCATAGCCCAAATTCAGCGTCTCAAAACAATCACCAGCGCCGGAGTCTCCTTGCCAGGTTCATAATTAAATATAGATACACGGTAGATGAAAGCATGCTACAGTGCTGAGGCAGTTTGCTACCACGGCACTGAGACATGAGAAGCAGCTAGTGCAAAGCCAACTGTAAGGAGTCAGTGAAGCTCATTTGCAAGGGAAATGCAAATACAGAGCTGATTGCATTCCCTTAAATGGGAAAGTGTGTTAAATCTGATAAGCGTGCTCCGAGTGTCTCCTAAGCGTGGGCTTGTCTCAGCGCTTAGTTTCTGTTCTTCAGCGGGTGAGGGAGTGAATGCTGTTCTGAAACCCTGCACAGGTGAGAGACAGCAATTATTTCCCTCTACTTCTTCCACTATCTGCATAAATTAACATCTAGATAGCCTTTATATCTCCAAAGCACTCCACATATATTAACTAATTAATGCTCGCTGTATCCTTCTATATTGAAGAAAGAATTATCCTCATTTTGCTAATGTTGAAATTCAAGTAGGAAGATTAAGTGCCTAGGAGTGAATCCAGCTAAGCAGTTTAGTCACTGAAGTCAAAGGGACTAAAAATTAATCATACATTTAAGAGCTTCGGTGGGACCTGGACCTTGCACAACGCTGAGCACCTTGTAGGATCAGGCGCACCCAAAGCCACAGGGGCATCGAGTATGAGAACCTGAGCTCAGATCTGAGTCCAGCGCATGAAGCCATCACACGCTTTCTAAAAGAAACTGAAAACGAGCTGTCTTCGGAAATACACGGTCATATAAGGTAGATACCAGAAAACATACTTGGAACAAAAAGATGTTGCCCACATGTAAATGGTGCATGTTTTCTTCGCCACCACATTTCCAATAGTGTAATACACGAGTCTGGCACTCGCCAAAACCACGCTTCTCTCCGTCATTACCTGCAGCGTCTATGGCAGAAAACACGAACTGCTACCTGCCTGTTACATACGGCTCTTGACAAAAATCACTGCATCTCCCACACTTACAAAAACAAAGAGTCTGTTCTCCTGGAACTTTGAAATCAGTTTTCCTGGCTTCACAGCTGCAATGTTACCAGCCAACAGATCTGACAGTCCCCTCAGGAAGAAATTCGTTGTAAAAAGGATTTAAAGGAGCCATGCAGACAGTGGGGTTTGATTAGCTTCATTTGCATATATGCAGGAGAACTTTTTTAGAGGCAAAGAGGGGTGAGCCATAGCTGAATCTTTAGCAAGTGCCAGTTTTATCAAGTTCAAGTTCAGGACTAAGCCCAGATCAGATATGCAACAAAATTTACATAGAGCGTTCCCAGGGCTCCTTGAATATGCCTTTCCCTTACAGATTTGCTGTGCTTTACTGATGTTTCACAAGATTGCAAGGTACTCTTGTAAGCAGTCCTCAAATGCTCATATTAAACATTATTTTGATAAGGAGGGGCCTTATTTGGGGATAATTATTCATCAGCACCTGAATATGTTGAGTGGGGCATTGTGGCATTTTCTTTTTCTAAAGAAATGGCTCTTTTGTTCACACGGAAGATAAACGGTGACTTCCAGAACAGGCTGGTCTACTGTAGAGTTCCCAAAATTAGGCTAAACGGCTGGTGACTCATTGTTGGGATATTACTCAGAGCAAGACAAATGTGTGTGCAAAGCAAGGGACGTGGCTTATTTGATGGAGTTATTGATTGATTTTGGATTAATTTATGAAAGAGACAGGTGTTGATGGGTGTGAGACCACAGCCATAGAAAAGAGTGAGGGCTTAGCTCAGCCAGCCCCTCCTGGTGTTGATAAGCTAAAAGAAAAAAAAAAAAATGCAAAGGCAGAGGAGGGATAAAGGAGAACAGCAGGGCAGGGCAGCTTGTGCAGGCCTGGCGCTCGCAGGAGGCAGCCTTTGTGCGAGCAGAGAATAAAACGCCGTGTGTGTGTGTGTGAGGGGTGCAAGGGTCGGCCACAGGGAAACCTGGGACCGGGCAAGCCTCGTGTAAGGAGAAGACCTTTTTTTCCTCCTATGCCTACCCTGTGCTGCCGTGACTGCTGGCAAAAGAAGCGGGTATTGCTGTTAAACCACCAAATCCCAGAGAATGGGATGCGGTGGGTTGGACTCCACCTGCCTCTCCTTTCCGTGTGCTGCAAAACTGTCAAGCTCGAGGGTTACGAGTAAAGTGGGGAGAAAGCAGGGCAAAGCGGTGAAGTGTGGAGAGGAAGCCGCTGCCGGTCACGGGGGAAGGAAACAAGGCAGCGACGCAGGGAAGGGCTGGTCCCTGCGGAGACACATCAGCCCTGCTCGACCCTGTCGAGCTGTAGAAAACACCAAGGTGGAGAAAGAACGCCAAGGGAGTAACTTTTAGCAGCGCCTGATGAAGTGTGGAAGGAAACTAAACGAAGGCATAAATAGCCTACTTTCAAAAAAGACTGCTTAACTTGGGGATTTGGGGGGACTGTAGAATTTCTCTGCACAATACAGATGCACTAGATAGGCATGGCATGAAGGCGATCTTTGTTATTTAGCACACGTCTCCACAGTACAGCTATTGATGTGTTCTCCCCCTCGGAACTATGTAGCACTTATTTTTCACATGAGTAAACTAGCTTTAATATTGGCTTAGAATGTAGATAAATACACCGAGCATATAGATTTCTCTCCATCCTCGTAATACTGCATGCATCTCTGGCCTGGATCTCTGGCTTTTCACACTGGTAGCCCATCTCTAATATTGATTTGGAACGTAGATAGATAGTACACACATTATGGATTTATTTCAGTCTTTGTTGAATCTCTGTTGGTTTGGAAAGTAGATAATCTGCAAGAATTAATTTCTCCCATAACATTGCTTTCTGTGCATACAGAGTGAGAAAACAATATAACGAATATCTTCCAGCGCGCTAAGTAACTTCCCTTTCGCTGGCTGTAACTCCTCCTCCTCAGCATCTGATATCTGGGGCTGTCTCGCTGAAATGGCTGTGCGCTGTCATAGCGAGGCACTTTCACAGTGAGACATCCCATCTGTCTTCCTTTCCCACAGCACGGCAAGTGTCCCTTTGCTTTAATACCGGTTGCTGAGCCTGCCTTTCGCCTACTGCTGCACGCTCTGAAGTGGGGATGTTGTAAAACTGTCAGGTTGCTGGGCTTTGAGTTTGCTTTTTTTTCCCCGATGGCTTGGAGATGGCATTTGGTTTTTACTCGGTGGTGGGGCACGGTTGGTGACAGATGGTGTCTGTAAAGCTTGCGAGAGCATGGTACCACTGAGCAAACCGGTGCGTCCACACCACACCGCACAGCCCAGGGCGGTGGTACAAGTTCGGGTCCTCAGCACGGGATGGGGCACCGCGCCGCGCTGAGGATGCTCTCCCTCCCAGCAACGTGAAATACGATGGTGGTGGTACCACACCAAACCACAGCTGTGTGCTCACGGCCTGGGCTCGTCGGATCAGTGCAGGTTCGGTGAACATTTCAGCAGATCTGCTTACCTACCGTGGGGAGATCTTGAGAGCCAGGAGCCCAAAATACACGGGCAATAACCTCAACCTTTTGCGACATCCCTGTTTTTAGCATAAAGGGTGAATTCTCCAGCTGCATTTTTACAGTCCTGTTGGATTTTGTGTTTGCCAGCGTAAGAGGGCACCGAGTTGTGCAGCACACAGGTAGCGCTGGCTGGGATGCCGCTGCCTCTTTCTTCCCACCCTGAGGGGAATACCTAAAACCAGGGAGGGGACTTGTGGCCTTGACGTGTCGGTCTGTAACACAGGGTGACGAGACCGCGTACAGACATCTGCAGTACAGACGTTTGATGAATCCTACATTTGGTGACTAATGGTCAGGCTCCTGCTGTTGCAAAGCAAATAAGGCATATACAAGGACTAGTTGCTTTGTCTGCCATGTCATTTCTCCAGTACGATCATGTGCGGTACCAGCCACCACAATAACTGAACTGAACTGTTAATAAGCCTTAACACTCATCCTGTGTTAAGACTTGTTCTCCGTTTGCTTGGTTTTGGCCTACAGAACATTTTCACATGCCCATTTCATTATCAGCCATGCTGTTTGTAATCCATCTGCTTACTTTAATAGGATTTAGTTGTCAAATAGGATTCCTTTTAATTTATAATCAGTATTAGCTTCCTTAACATCTTGCTGTTCTTTGTTAACTTCATCAAAATTGCTTAAGGGATGGTGTGGGTTTGGACTCGTGGTGAAGACCCCCTACATTTTGGGGTGTCCATGTAGGTGGCTGGCTACGTGCAGGTACCGTGGCAGTCTCGGCCTCTCTAAAAGTCTATTACTAAATACAAGTGTCTAATACTGTTGGAAGCATGCGGATGGCTAGAAAATGTGGGGCAGGGAGATATCGCACCAGGCTGTTGAAGAGCTGTGCTCTTCTGGAGAACCAACTGGGGATACTGGGGGTCCCCAGGGCTTCTCAGATGGCAAGAGACCCTGACGTGTACGCCGGGACATCGATTCCCTCGTAGCCAGCTGGTCATGCCCTGGATGTGGTCTCAGCCACCCGGGCAGCAGAAAATACCATCTTCACCAGCAACAGGCTTCTCGGTAGCACCATGTCATCCTCATCCAGGCCTTCGTCTTCTGGGTTTTTTTGTTATTTTCTTACTGCTATCCAAAGCCTTTACTTGTCAGTGAGATCAAAAGCATAATCACATCACTTCTTTCTGTTAGGAAAAAAAAAAAACCCCTTATGCAAATAATCGTCAGTGAGGGTTTTTTTTGCTTCAAATGTATGCGTGTTTATTTTATGAATGCATATAAGGCTCACTTTTCATCCCAGGTCACCACACCTCACAAGGCTGGTCTTAACTTCAGCCTAATGTCATCAAACCTTCATTTCCTGCCTATAGCTGCTCTTATGCTGAAGTTTAATAGGGGCTTTTATGAAATTTTTGAGCACAATGGGGATAAAAATAGGCTAAGCACAGGATGTTCATCAGGACTTCTTTGTAGAAGAGCCTGAAGCTGCTACCTCTCTCTGGATCCCCATTGTTTCCTAACTTCATCCCTTCAGGGGGAGATGTATCCTTAGCCAATTGAGGAGAGGGGAAGCATGCTGCTAGAGGAAGTATCTTACTGTGATTTCTCTGCGTGAAAAATATGTTTTGTTCACTGTGATCCTTAGCTTTCATGGAGTGGAGTAAGGATAGGATTATAAAATCCACCTGTCTTCAACTGTCTTTTGCTAGAGGGATGACATACCGGAAGCCTATCTGCTATCTCTATATGAATGCCAAAAATATTTAGGTCATATTAAGCTCCTGATTATATCTCTATCCTTTCCTTGAGAGTTAAAATTGATCTTAATTTACGTCACCTCCAAAGCTTTTGTCTAGGGGAGGTTTTGATAAATTTAAGCAAAATTCCCTTAAATAAAACTGGAGTTGAACTCATTTTGCTTAATTAGCACTTTTTTTAACATCAGGGAATAAAAGCAGAATGCAGAGAGACTGCTTTAATAGATTGGAAATTATAAGCATTTTATACTGTGGAGCAGGACTTTGTGCAACTACAACCAGCAGGCTTAACAGCTCAAACTCCCCTGACTTTGAACATTGAAAATGCTGTTAAATTATTACACTTAGTCTCCACTGGCAAGGACATTCAGTGTCTGAAACCTTAACAAACCTCAAGGCAGTTGACAGCAGATAGTATAACAAACAGAACAAAGAGAAATTAGGATTTGAAAAACGGCAGCTATGAAACTTGAGCCAAAATTAAAACTTTTAAAAATTTCTCTGGTAGAAGCAAATGATAACAATTATCACTTTAGGCTGAAGGAAAACATATCAAATCTATTTCAAGCATTTTAATCCCTCATGAAATGAAGTGCAAAGTACAGACAGCATTCAAAATGCAGGGAAGGAAGTAAAGAATGTAGTGCTTGTTTTATACAAAGGCTCAGTGGTTAAATATAAATTGAGCCAGAGGCAGACAAAGAGAGAAAGATGGATGGAGCGGAGGTCAGGGCATTCATCTGGGACATGTAATACCAGGGCACCAGTTCCTACCCCAATAACCTCTTAGGTATGAAGAGGAGTTGCATTGACAGGAGCATCCTTATATTACACAGCCTGGTGTTTAGCCGCTCCATGGAGGTAAGAAATGTAGGTTCACATCCACTCTGGTTATGACAGGAATAAGAGCTGGATTTCACATATTCTAGGGATTGCTTTAATCTCTAGACTTTGGGCAAAACATGGGAACATGAGCAGCGATTCTTTCTTCTCTGTCATGGTTTCATGCATGCAAACCACCCGTTTTTCAGTATAACCTGTTCTGCTGGTTCAAAAGCCTAGCTATTAACATTTACTAAAATGTCAACTTTATGTACGGACTTTCCAAAATGGAAAATATTTATGGGTGTAGTAGGTAGAATTAGTGAAACTTTCAGACTGTGATAATGATTAAACCTTGATGGTATGTACACCAGCTTCTGAGAGTCGGCTGAAAAAGAAAAAAGACAGGTGTAGGTGGGGGAAGATTATGTCAGCTGAATTTGGGTCTGCTTTTAAAATATTGGTTTTCCACAAAATCCAATAGGAATACACTTCATTCACATGGTAGAAAAATATGGTTTATCTGGTGTCCTGTGTGAGTGTTAGATGGAGACTCTACATCACATCACACCACGTCTCTGACCCTCCCAAGAGATTCCCCCCTCCCGGCGCCCTGGTCCTGCCGTGGGACCTCAGCGTGGTCTCCGTGAGCTGCCGCCGTTCCTCTTGGCTCTTTACATTCGTGGCCGGGAATAACTTGGAGTAGCAGCTTAAAACGCTGCCACCCTCCTGCCAAGAAGCAGCCCGCGAATCTCAGCCACGTTGCGTTTCCTACACTCACAGCTAGTCAAGGTCAAGATGTCCTAAATGTTTACAGGAGATCACTGATGAATGGAGAGCTGTTCAGACATGCTGAATTGCAGATAGCTACTTTAACTGACTTAATTAGAACATGTTCAGTACAAATGCTGCGTGAAGATGAATTTTGCTTCTGCTAGCAGCTAAGTGGTCTTTATCTAGAGGCTAAATAGGTTGGAAAAAAATTGAGATATGGACAAACTTCAAATAAATCATAAAAGGAAGGTGAATAAATGGAGAACTGCGTGCAAGATTGAAATACACGCGGTGTTTCGACAGTATACATATATACCGTGCACTCCTATGGTAGTGTCAATTTTCCAGGTCAAGCGGAAAGAGTTATGAGAGAGTTTGACCCAGTTATTGCTGAGACCCTCTGAGGCAATTCAATATTGGATTACTGCTAGTAAAGGGCATGCAGAACAAAATACAATCTTTCTGCTAATTGCAGTGAGCCTGCAAAAGCAATATTTTTACCATAATAAAGAAAGCCAAGTGTTATTCAGGACTTTTGGATTCTACTCAAGATCTGTCACCAACAGCAGATGCCAGTAATAAATAGACGCGTTTCCAGAAATGCAGTAAATATGGAGGTACGGTCTGTTTTTCCCATCAGATCTATTTTAGAGTAGGATATATACTGTAAACAAAAGGAAATAGAGTATTTTAGTATTCTTCAAAGACACACCTGGAATTTATCAATCAGTTTTAAATGTCTTGTTGTTGTTTCTTTTCCTCCCGCTCGCTCAGATAACACAAACCCCTGACAACACCCCCTGCCTCCCCAAATAAGCAGAGTGCTGAGAGGGGTATGGACGGTCTTTGCTCTCAAAGGTGCTGCAATAGTTTCATTTCTGCCTGGAATACAGTAAGATGGATCCTTTCTTAGAGCAGCAGGGTGCAACTTCGCTGCATCCCTAAATTTTTATGGAGACCACTTCTGTCTTTTATGTTTTGTCCCTGCAGGAGAAGCTGCCCTATTTCAGTTCTTCCTTCCAGAAAGGAAAGGATCGGGCCCTGTAGCAAACTATTACATGGGAAGATCCTGTTTTAAATGCAGACTTCCTCTTTTATGACAAATTATTCCTGTCTACTCTACCAAGGACACAGAAACACTGGCGAGACGCTTGATAGCATTCATCTCGCCTAACCTGAGGCATCTGCCGGGTGGATGTCTCCACCTGAGCTAGATGAGGGTTCCCTTCCTAGACTAATTCATGGAAACATGCATTTCTAGTTCATGAGTCATCTGATCTGGTTTGGATGATTACCTTAGGACAAGATGAATCACAAGGGAGAAGGGCTTATTTCTCTCTGCTGATAAGAAAAAAGTAGCTGGGAGAACAGCTCTGATGGACACATCTCCTTTGTAGATGCCTACGTTTAGGCGAGGTGAATTGCACCCTGTGAATCAGAAAGATCAGGTATTAGTGTCTGGCACTAATTCCATGAAATATCAAGGGCAACCCACTTTGCCGAGACCATCTAGACAGTTTGATGTTTGACAGTGGTTGTTGGGAGTTCTGTCAAAAATTTTCTGGTGGGGTAAGGCTCTGCTTTCTCTGTGTGTATTACTCCAAACGGGAGAAGAGTTAGCCTACTAAACAAACTTCCAGGAAAAAGGTTTTTTTTTTGTTTAGTGCTGAGGTTAATCTATTGTTTTGTGATTTTTAAGGAAATCTTGATGCTTAAATGCTATAATGAAAACCTGCAAGAATATTGCGCCAGTAAAAACCACACAAAAAAATTAATTTATGTAGCCTTATTCCCGAAAGTCTAGCTACACCTCTCAAATCATTAGTGCAGAAGAAAGCATTACAATTTTTCCTTGCTCTGTCTTAAAGACTGTCATTTTGATGTGATTTTATTACTGGGTTCTACAAATTGCTGCTACTTACTTTAAATACCAAGTTAACTAGAAGGCCTTGTAGCTTTCGTGAAAAATACAGGATTACAATATTGCTGGGAGGCCCTGTCTCAGCTGCAAGGTGCCTGGGAGTTTTGAACGAAACACAATAATTCCTCATGCCTCACCATTTATATGACCTAAGGCTCTGGGAGATAACCACTTGGCCAACTGTGGGCAGGTACCAGTGGTGTTACTCAAGTATTAGCTGCATATTAATAATCCATTAACAAAAAGGCTAAACCCAAACCGCATGATCAGCCAGCACTCGGGGAGATCAAGAAGGTGTGTTCCTAAAAGCACGGTTTGAAAAGCTCTTTTCTGCTCTTTGAACATATGCATAGAGAACAACGTCGCTCCTCGGTTCCCGTACGTCACTGGGGAAGGACGGTGAGAGCGCACACAAACCCGGTGGCCCTGGAAAGTGTATGCCCCAGGGAAAGAGTCCTAATTCAGCTTACTACACATATCATAATTTACCAAAGTAGTCACCATTCGGATCACAGCATTTAGATTTGGGGGTCTCAGTAAATTCTGCAATAGGTGCAAAACTGAACCGGGAGTAGGAACTGCAGGGATCTGCGAGAGCATATTAATGCAGTGGGGAAGTCAGTACTGGGGAAAACATGTTATTTCTAAATGTACAGCTTTCATGTACATTCAAGGACATCAAAGACTTATCTCTGATTCTGAAAACATATTGGGATTAAAATAACATTGAGCTAAATTAATACTATTGGTATTAATAATGGCAATAATACAAAAAAGGAGACAAATCCCTCTGCTCTAAATTTATTCAGCTGTCTTTGAAAAGATGCATGCACCCTTATTAAAACAAATGTATTCCATTTTCTTATCAATTTTGCTTCTGGTTTTTGCCCACTTGTTTTCTTTAAGAAAAATTGTGCCATTCCTATTTAAAATCATGTAGCTAACTGCATCATGTATCCAGCTGATACAATGCTTATGAATTGCCTGCGATATATTCACTCATGATGCAGAACACCCAGGTATTAGATGAGAAAACTATTTTCATTCTTTGTATAAAGAAGTCACTATACAAAGTATTTTTAATGAGGCATTGTCCAGTTTTAAACAGATCCGTAGATGAGGCTTCATTAAAAGATATTGCAGCAATTGAAGACTCTACTACATTAAGAAGACCCTTGCAGAACTGTAAAGCTAATCTTGGAAAGACAGTGAAATTGAAGTTTCAGACCCATACGTAGCCCTAACTGTTATTCTTAACACCAGAGAGCCTGTCGGTCCCTCAAAAACTCCTCCCCGTGAACCCTCCTTGGCGAACCAAATGCAACACCTCTTCCAAATGACAAGTGCCTACCACAGAAAGCCATTTCCCGCAACTTAAATGAAGTGTTACAGACTGCTTCGTATCAGGCAGATATGGGATACCAGCTGAGCGCACGGTTATCTCCATTTCTACGTGACGCTTGTTGACAGCGCAGCACTTCTGTCTCGGCTGTCGCGTAGGTTCCATGTATGTTCAGAGCCCTCCTTCCAGCATAAATACGTTCAACTCATCTGTGCTTAATCCTTTCAGGTATCCTCCTCCCCCTCCCTTGTCCGCTTCCTGAAATATCTTAAATATATACTCTGAGCCTGTGAACTCTGATATTATGCCTCAGTCAGTCACTGATACAAGTTAAATGAAGTATGAATAGAAGGTAAGTGGGAGGTAATAGGATGGAATTAATGTCATTTTGGTGGATCTTGATTTCCAGGCATCAAACCTGTGTTTCAGTCTCTAATGCCCTGAAAAGAAAAGGTCCTGGGTGGACACAAACGTTATGTTACTGCTTAAGACAAATACAGCGGGAAGGCATATTACTATTAAATCCTTTATTGATGCATTTAATAGATAAAACAATTCAACTGTTTCTCAACTCTGAAAAAGCTGTATAATGCATCCCATCTGATCCTGATTTATTGGTATTCATCCTTCCCAATATGTGTGGAGTCCTTTTGGCAGGGGCTGAGGTTCTCTCATCTGTTGTATCCTGATGCACATCTGCTCCCAAGTGTCACATGTAGGTCAGGCACAGCCAGAGCCACAGACAAATAGTACGGAGGCAGATGGTTACCAACTGCATTCTGGGCAAGAGTTTGGCTGAACAAGGTAATCGCTTGCTCTGCTCTCAGACATATTCCCCATTTCTCTAAAGTTTTCTCCACCATTTTTTTAAAAATGGTGGTAAACTCTGGATGAGGAAGATATCTCTGCTGTGTGCTGCAACTTATCATGGCCAAAACCCTTTGTTATTTGCCAGAGCTTTAGCAGCATCATATAATTTAGCTATAAATTGTTCACATATCGCTCTTCAGAGAGGTCATAAAGGGGGCCGTTTTTTTGATAAAAAAGAATTGGATGGAACCCTTCCGCCCTGATCTCTAGTGTAAATGTTAAGCACATCACTCACACCTAATCCAAAATTAATAACATAGTCTATCAATACCACTGCTGGAGTTCGCCTCTCTGTTGCTTCCCATGTTTTATTATCTTGACAGTTTTTCTTCACAGCAGCATAATAGTTTACCCCAAAACGTTGGATCATGCTTCTATTTTAAATGTGGAACAAGAGTTCTGGCTAAATATACTAATTTTAAATTACTCAATAACCTGAATATGAAGGTGGTTTTGTTTCAATTAGGATGCTGCTTGAGGTTTTGGTATTTGGGGATTTATTTCCAGTGTCTACGTGATATGTTTAACAATACTAATGATGAACTGATAATTATATCTTGGGCTATTGTGTGATGTCTAAAAAGTGACGGGTGTTTACCCTGTAAATCTTGAGTACAATTCGGTATCAACTAGCGATTATTTAGCTTCAAGAAAGACTACTACAATTAAACGATCAATCATATGTGAAGATTAATGCTAGTTTCATGGTCATTGTCCTTTTCTCCAGAATCATCTCTATTGAGTGAATAAACTGGTAGAAAATAGTTTCCCCTCACCCCCTATAAAAATAGTTTCCATTTTGTTGATACGTAATGTGCTACTGAAATAATATTTCAGATGAATATAGGCATTTCTGTTCTGTACACATACATTGATTGGATTCATCTACACTGTGCAGACATGCACATTTCTTGTTGGCTAATGATAATAGTAATTATAATAGCAATACTAATACTGCTCTTCTTTGCAAGGCATGTTGATATCTCTGGGTGGAAAGTGCCATGGAAGATGAAGGTAATATATAGTTACATCATATATATTACATCATATAGGTTACTATCTTGTTATACGATTAGTGTTGCAAGCACTGTTGTTGTATGATGTTATTACAACAATAGCAATACCTTATTTCAATAATTTCTCAAAATTCGGGCTTCTTAGATATGGTAACACTCTGAATATTTTTTGCACTTTCTTTTGTTTAAATGCATAGAACCCAAAGTGTGCAGAGAAAAGTCAGGTTCATATGAGAAGATGCCGTTATTTATTTGTTCATTTATCGTCCCATTCAGAGCATGAGTGCAAATGATTGGACTCAAGCCTTAGATTTTCAGATTTCAAAGCCGTGTGATGACAGGAGCCACAGTTCCGCCAAAATTCCTATTTACTTCATTGCCATTTGGCCTATGTAACATGTGCGGGATCTGTGCCCCACACTTGTTCCAGTTACTTTGATGTGATGAATATTATCTGCGGCTTTTGCACCACTACTAGGTGCCAGGAGATGTGCTATTTAATTGTCATGATTAGGACTTCATCTGACTGTGTTACTCAAGAAAAGCCATCCTCCTACTTAACATCAGCACACAGCTACCCACCCCTTTACAAAAACCTTCAGTGAAGTACCCCAAATTGGTAAACACTAGTTGTAGAGATGCCCATCTGCTCCGTGAGTGCCCCTGTTAGCCGTCGGTATTTGTAAATACTGCAAATGGTATTTTTAGTATGTTACAATCACATTGTGAAATCAGTTATTTTGTGAAATGGCTGTTTTATAATATGACTGCAACACATACATAATTGGACTCTCTCAGAGGAGACAAACTGACAGGACACATACTGAGAACACTGAAAGGTCTGTGTACGACTCCAGATTTCCTAAGAACTAAAATGATTGAAAAAGTGTTCTTTTTTCCTTTCTTTTGGCAGCTTATTCAGAATGATGAGACACCTGGTATCTAAAGCCAAATGGTTTCTGCTTAACGATGGCAGAGACACAGGGAAAAATATTGGCCTCACTGAATTCTGCAGGATTTTGGCCTTTGATTTCAATGGGCAAGAAATCAGTCAGTGATTTCTAAGGGACATAGAGGATTACAAGCTACAGAGGAGTGGAAACTATGCTCGGGATGACCATACATTGCATGTGCGCTTATGGAACAGAGCAGGAAGAACTTCAGTGACGCGTGGGAACCTTTGCAAAGTTTAAGAGCAAGAGGGCGGCAATACATAACTGAGCAAAAAAGCACAGAAATTATCCAGTTTCCACATAGTTAATGGGAAATATTTTTATTTTTTCTGCACTGTGCTTTTGTGCAAATGCCTGTATGTTCTGCACGCAGTAGATGCGCAAAGGCAATTGCGTGCCAAGTGTATGTGTATGATTCCAAGGTCCTGACAAACCAGCTGTCCAGACTGAGGACCTGGCTGGAAGGTGCCATCAGGCCCATTTAGGTGTTAGGTACCGGGGTCTCATCCTGACACAGCACCAAGGTGTTCTCACAGGCCGTCCTGTGTCTCTCCATTTGGATGCAGCCAGATTTCACCCTCTGATCACTTTGTGGGGACACTGCATGCTCAGGGCGCTGCTATCTACGCAAGTTGCCAATTAACTAATATTCCAGAGACAGGTTGCAATCCTGCCCATTCGCTTGGGACTCAAAAAGATTCTCTGGGAAGAATAGATCCCATTTACGATTTTCTCCAATGATATTAAGAGATGAGCTGGCTTTCTGTGTCTGGTTCGAATCTGAGGATGTTCTAACTGGGGACGGCAGGACTCTGCATCAGACCTGCTGTGGGCTGGTGTGAAAAGTTGGGGCAAAGCAACAGTTCACTAAATTGTCAGTGCCTCCTCTTCCAAAGATGAGCAAGGAGATTAACAGCTGTGTTTGTGAAGTGCTTTGAAATCTATAGATTAAATTTATGTGCCTAAAGTCATGCGCAGTACTAAATACTATTATTGTCCTCTGAAATTAGAAACACCTTCCAAACAATTTCAAACCCTTTTCCCACATAGTCAAATAAAGGAAATTAATCTTGGCCACAATTAACTTTCTATCCTCATTTCTCAACCTGCTCCATCTGCTACTTCATCTGACCTGTTCCTACACTTCACTGATCAAATGCAGTTGCGAGCTTATCCATCATCTTACAGCATAATGAAGTGTAAACATTTTCTGCATCAATCTATCATGTGAGCCATAATTTGGAGTTCAAAGGATTGCATCCAAGACCATTTTAAGCTTTAATCACAACCATGCTGAATGACGGGCTACTTGCCGTTAGCAAATATGTTTGCCCTTTGCTGCTGGACATTCCCGATGCGTCCAGAAATTCTGTCATTTGAATAAACATTTGGAATTGACCAGAACTAAAAAAAAAACCCAACCAAACCCAAATAATTTTTCCAACATGGCCTTGTTTAATAGCTATCCTTAATGTCTAGATTGCTATTTGAGGTGAGTACAAGGGAAAACACGATAGCAAAATGATCTCAATGACCTGCAAGCAGATGCTGGAAGCAAAGATGCAAGACTAAAGATGATTATACCAGGGGTATTGCCCGTATCCTTCAATTTTTGCCTTATATCATCCATTGTTACATAAAGACTATTTCAACACAGCCTGCAAAAAAGCAATCATACACCATTTCATGCATACGGCTGAAGTAATCAAGCAGCAATATAGCACTGGTACACTAATGCCAAAACCTGACATCATTGGTTTTCAATACTGTTGTCAGATAATATTAATAGTAACTGAATCCAGCATCTGGTCCTCAGGAAGGAAAAACAATCTTTCTCTACTAGTCCTCACATCCACAGAATGTAATATTGCATTCAGAATGGCCAAGCTGTAAAATGTGTGACAAACAGCAAGGGGCAGGGACGACATTGAGGAATACAGGGAAAGCAAGAGGAGGACAAAGAAAAGCGTGGGTCCAGCAGCTCGCAAGAGAGAAGGGCAACCATGGCCAGTATTCAACAGCCTCGGTCATCACCAAACGGGGTTAATTAGGACTAGATATTTATCACTATTTTAATAAGGGAATAGAAATGCAGCATGAACTTTCAAAAGAAGAGTCTAAACAACATTTAGATAAGTAGAATTATTCAAATTGGTAACACCCAATGAAACACACACTGGGGAACTTGCAAAGCTTGCTGAAGCGATTTCTGTTGCTCTAACAATTATCTTCAAGAGCTTATGGGATCTCTTAGAGCAGTGTGGAACAGCAAATATGGCACAGGTTTTTAAAAGGTGGGGAAGAGTCCGAGGAGCTAGAGCTCAGGGAATGTGGCTTTGGTGCTTAGAACAAATTATTAAGCAAACATCACCAAAGCATCTAAAGGATAATAAAGTCATTGAAAACCAGCAATCATGGAGTTATCAAGAAGAATCACGTCAAGCCAATCTAATTTCAGTCTTTGACTAAATAATTGGCCTAGGGGATAACAACAAATACGATTTGCTTTGACTTTCATATGGCTTTTCACACTGCTCTACATGGCATTCCCCTAAGCAAAAATGAAGATAGGTAGGACAAGATTCAGCCTCAGATTCGTGCATAGAAATGTCTCTTGTTTACTGGGTAGGTGTCTACACAAAACCTAGCCGTCTAAGCTTCCTCTGTAGGGAGGAGATCTCAGGCTCAATGCAGTTGCCCACATAAAGGCATCTAGCAGCATCTGAGATGCCTCCTGGCTGACCTTCCCCTACTGCTTCACAGTGGGGGTGGACATCCCATAGGTCCAGTGTCAGATCGGCCAGCCCCGTATGGCTGCCCTGAGAGCATCACCGTACAGTCCAGAAGACAAATTCACCTTACCACTCTTTGCCCACCTGAGGATGAACAGAATAACTCTCCAGCTTCCACCCACTGGAACAGCAGCTTAGACACCTAGCTCGTAGGTGGATGCACACACTGAGGGAAAAATATGCTTAGAGTTTGGTGGGTCTTTTTGTCAAACCGGGATGTATTTCAAATAATGTTCAGTGGGGATTTACCTGAGGTTTGGTCATGTTAAGCAACTTGTGGGATGGAACAGAAAACATATTTTTTTTCTGCCATTCACAGATGACAGTACTTTGGAGGACAGGGATAACATTTCAAATGATTTTGACAAGCTGGAGAAGCAATCCAAGGTCTGCAGGGTGTTCAGTAAAAAGAAATGCAAAAAGCTTCCTTTAGTCATAAGATGTGAATATGGAAAAACACAATGGAGAACTACGGGTAAGTCACCAGTAGAGTAGAAAATAATTCAGTAATTACTGTGATTCACAAGCTAAAAATGTGTGTGTGATGATGCTGCAGAAAAGACAACTCCCATTCTTGGACTTAGTGGCAGGAATGTCATGTGCAAGACACCAGAAGTATTTAACATGCTCTGATCCATAATGATAAGATCCCCACTAGAGTGTTACCCTATCTAGGTCCGATAACCACACTTTACAGAAAGATATGACAAGCTGCAGAGAGAGTAGAGGAGAAAAATAAATATGATGGGAGAGTCACAAAATATTATTTCTGCATAAATTCATGGATTTTGCTGTGCTGGGTCTGGTGGCCTTTCTCTGCAGGAGGGGGCATTTCCCAGGGCCCACCATCACCCCACCATGGCACCGACTCAAGACCAGGGGGTTTCTGGGTTTGCGACTGTTGATCGAACACAATATGTAAACGGTCTCTTCATTTTATCTTTTCTTTTGCTGACAAGGTGGAGTGATGGGAGTTTTATTACAGCACAACCGTTCTTTAGTAAGGTAGTTAATGAGCTGTCAGGATTTCTGTAATAAACTTCTCTTTCAGAGTAGTAAGTAATAACTCACTGCAAGATGGAGCTTATTTTTAGTCATTGCTCAGAAATGTGTTTTACCAATTTTGAGAAATAAACCTCATCTTTTTCAAGAGCCTTATCTCTCAGTAAAAACAGACTGTGGGACTTACAGCAACTGGGTGGTTCTTTTGAAATATGAATACAATTACTCCTTTTTACTTACAGTGAAGGTATGTGTGCTATAGAGTTTCCCATACATAGTGGGAAATTCTGGCCCATCAGTACCATTCCTTCTGCTTCATGCCATTTCTCTTTCCTCATGTGTGCTCCTCATGGGAAGACAACTACTCCTGGCCACCAGTAACTGGGAGTGCACAGAGCTCTGGCCAGGACATGATGGTGCTTTACAGCAGAGCACAGTTGCTTGGCTTGACATCTTCTGAATTAAAAAATTACAATTTTGATTTGCCACCTTCAGTCCTTTCCTTTCCAACATACATTGGCCACAGCTGTGCTCAAAGGGGCAGGGAGAGAAGATGAAGTTATTTGTCATAAATAATTTGGCTGAAAGCACATTTCCTTTTGCAAACGATGTGCACACAGTTTACAGTCCATGACTTTAATAACTGTTTAAAGTTTTACAGTGTGGATATACTTGAGCCGATTTTCATTCTAAGCTTTCTGCTGCCTTTCCAATTTTCGTGTCTTATGGCTGGTCAGAGAAATCACATGCTCGTGTTTCTTGTCCATGAGCTGATCCAGGCTTTATGGGCAGGAAAATTCCCTCTCTCGGTTGCTGATTATGCTCAGATGCTTTTTTAATATTCCTGAAATGTGCCTGCAAATAGCAAAAGCACATTTCGAGGAAAGCTGCAAGTGCCTTTTTTGAATATTCACACAGGTTTCAACAGGGCTTTTAGATTCTGCACGCCTCTTGCAAAACACAGAAAGTTTCCTGCATTAACGTTCATGAATAAGCAAATACAAAAGGGCAAGAAACGTCAACAAATCTGCGTTTACATCCAGCAGAGGACGAGCAGCACCTCTTCCCGCTGCCCAGCTCCCAGTTCTGGTGCAGGCAGACTGGTGGTCGCATTGCTAACCCTGGCACCTTCCCTCTCAATTCCTGGGGATCCTTTCGGTTATCGCCTGCATTTTACTTCCCGCGAATGAAGCAATATTTCTGCTGACTCTTCCACTTCCCTCCTGCCGGGAGATTGACTGAGGGGCTGAGATGTTTTGCTTATGACCTCTGGTGGTAAAAGGGAGACTCTACAAACCCATTATTTGCACCAAAAATGACCATGAAAAAAAAGCAGGCAGCCTTGTTTCCTATCAAGAATCAGGCTGTAGCTTAGCTGGGGATGGGTTTTTACCAAGCACTGAATTTCCCTTAAGTGCATCCTCACATGATATTGGGTTGATTGAACGAATGCAGTCACGCAGTCAGTGTCATCAGAGACTTGCTGGGGGATGTAAGGAGCTGTACTTACCTGCTTCTCAAGTGCTTGCTCTCCAGGAGCGTCCTTGCTCCACAGTGTTTTATTTTACTGCATCTCCTGCTCTAAACTTATACGCTTTTTTAACATTGAATACTCTGTTTATGAAATTCAATTTATTTCTCATTTCCCAAACACTTTGCACCAGATAAGTCATGATCCTGTTTACACCCATACAAATCCCTAGGCCAGGCAGAATCCGGCCAGATTTTGTTTAACTAATCTGCAGAACCGCAGTGAAGTGTGTACATATAAACTGTGCATTAACTAAGTATATATAAATATTAACTGCATATTACTGAGGAGGAAGTTGTGGAAAATGGAAATCAAGTAACACACACAAATTTGCTTAAGAAAGGCAGTGCTGGGTACAGGACAAAATATCTGCAACCTGCTCTTGTCTTCAGACAGCTATCAGGTCAAAGCAACAACCAAACCGTTTTCCTCCCTTGTACCAGCCCTGGCTGCTGCCCCCATCTCCTGCAAAGGCTCTGGAGGTGGGTCGTTGTGTCTTCCATGTCCAGTGGATTAAGTCTCAAGCTTGACTTGAGGGCACAAAAAAGGACAGTTTTACCCCTGCTCAAGCTGCCCCCTCCCCGTGGGGCAGTTATCCCAGCCCTTGTCGCAATTAAGGTTGCTCCCTGATGGAGAAGGGGACGAAGCAAGGCTCATCTCTCTTCCAGTCCTCAAGCTGCATGAAAAATCTCAGGGCAGGTTTTTTGCTAGGATTTTTGTACAGCAAAAACGAGGTGTCATTTCCCAGAAGTGCATCCAAATCCTTCCCCTGTGAAGTTTGATGTGGGAGGAACAGAACTAATGACACCGAAGGAAGGGGACGAACTGCAGGAGTGAGCATTTCCCCTGCAGAGTCCTGCAAAGAAATTGGGTCACCGCAGTGAGCCTGGCAGCAGGGCTTCACCCTGCAAAGCATGTCAGCCTACTTTTAGCCCTGTGTACGTGTAGCTCCTGCTAGTCTGTCCTTAGTTTTAAGCCCCCCGACTTCACTGGGACTTTTCCTTTGCTTAAATCTTGGTGTTTCTCTGAGCTAGGTCAGCAAAGAAGGCTTTTTGAAGATCTCAGTTTGTATTAATGAGGCTGGATGTTTTTGAAGCAGCCTTTTCGAAAGTTACTTTACAAATCTTTAACTTGCATTACCTGTGCCTTGAGAAAGGCAACATCGCTTTTAGTGCAATGTGGTATCAAAAGGGATGTCCATGCAGCAGCAGCCATGGGAAGAGACATATTTTTTTCTTGAGAAGTCAGGGAATATAAAATTTACTGCAAGGCCAAGCAATTAAACTTCATTTGGGAAGAGTTTCATGACAGATAGCAGACAAAGTCCTTTCAACAGATGGTTATAAAGTCTCTGCCACATTTCAGACATTTGGCTGAACGCAGTCCAATTCTGAAGTCACTGTGGCAACTTGTTGTACCATACGTGCCCCACACCTTTACAGGCGGTGCCGTGGACTCAGAGAAGGGGAGCTGCAGCCCAGATTCATGCCAACCAGTACAACCCACCTCAAACCACTTCCCACCTGGAAGTGCCTGTCTCTGGCCTTCCAGTGACCGTGAACAGAGATGATAATGGGGATGAGACATTTACCAGGCACTTCAGTTACATGCATGAAGATAAGGAGGATGGATCTGGACTGAAGAGTCTACAGCAGTTGCAGGGGAGGAGAGGTCCTGGAGAGCTAAGAAATGAGCTCTGTTAAAGGTGGGATGGTGGGGATGGGTGCTGGAGGATTCGAGAACTTGTCCAAGTGCACACAAGTGGTCTGGGTGGCAGCCAGGGATGAGTGCATGGCTCCGGTGCCCTTGTCCTGGTTGTCTCAGAGAGGTGTGAAACGGGCAGCTGTGGCCTGACAGCTCTTCCCAGGACTGGCTGTGAGAAAGTAGGATGAAAAAAGCCATCAGAAGAGCAGAGACACCTAGCCAAATGCCCATCTTTCCACTGGCTAGCACTTCCAAAGCCAAGATATTCATGGTAGATGAAGTTTACCACGTTCATGTCAGACCTCTGAGATCTTCTACAGCACCATCAACCTGCCAGAGTTTTGCCTCAGGGGATTCACAGTCTTTGTACGTTTAAAATATTGACCAAGGCTCTGCAACGAGATGGCAGGCAGGTCCTCCTTCCTCCTGGGCACAAACCACAGCATCCCGCAAAGCACAGGAGCAGTGTTTGTCACCTTGGCTCCACAGGTACATCGCACGGTAGCCCATATGTGTTGCAACACCAACCGGAGCCCTATACGATGTCCCCTGCAGGACCATGACCCATACGGTGGGTATTGTCACAGACCCAGCGACTCAGACCACCCAGGAACAAAAGTCCCTCCGTGACGGGGCATTTCCAAAGGCTGAAAAGTCCAAGGTCTGAAGAGGGAAGGCCTGGGAGATCAGCAGCCAGACTGGTCAAGGAAAACTCACCCATTCCTGCCCCATCCCAGTGTTGACAGTGTGAAGGCTCTTCCACGCAATGCCGCGGGGTCTGACTGCCGCCGCTCTGCCGCTGCTCCTTCGGCCTCGCACGGGCAGCGAGGAGGAGCAGGCAAGGTGGTGGGGCCGCTGCAATGGCATTTTCCACGCTCTTCCATCAATGCCATGACGATGCTGTGCCACGGGGAGGATTCGGTCTCATTTTTTGGCTTATGGCTAACTGGGAGTTGCAGGAAGGGACAAGAAGCCCTGCAGTTGCTCAGACACCTCCAAACCATTTTCCAGCTGGATGGAAGGGCCAGAGAAAGAATTTGCATTTTATAACATGAAATACTTATTTTGTCCTGAAACAAAAGCATTCAGCTTCCTACTTGAACTTCAAGCATTCAAGACGTTTTGAAGAGGAGAGTTTCAAAAACTCCACCCAAAGATGAACAATACAGTGATATGAAAGTGCAGGAAATCCTTTGGTATTACTGAGTTCAGATTTGACACCTGGAAAGAGTTTTAGGGGTGAGGAAAGGAGAGGAGGAGGGGGAAAAAAGCCTGATTTCCATCTGTACGTGCAATATAGGAAGCACACAAAAATGCTCAAACCCAAAGACCCTCAGCAGGTGTTCGGTATTCACCAGACAGCAAGAGGAATGGAGCCAATTTTAGCAAGAAGCAGCTGATGTCCCTGTGCCGGGCTGAAGGCCATGAGAAGAGACAGAGACAGGCAGAAAACTAAATTAGAAAACAAACTAACTGGCCAATACATGGGCACAGGCCACACTACAGCCCTTGCAATGCCTCCCCCAAGTCTCACACTATCTCAGCATGGGAAGCACAAAAAAAGGGTACGAGGGAGATGAGGGCGAAAAGACAAGGACAAAGAAAAGAAGGGGGAGAGCAGCGTGCCTCTCCCAGGAGAAACCAGCTTTCCTCTTCTCTGTATGCTTTTCCTATCTTAAATGTACAAAGCTTGCGGCCAGTCGATTAGATCGCTCTCTCCCCCTTGCCATTTGTATGTCACTTTGCTTATCTCGGATCTTCCCCAGGGCAGGGAGTATATCTTCATGTACACAGTCTAGCTCCACTGCAACACAGAGGTTAAGAAAAATAGGAAAGCGCTCACAGAGAGAAAACAGTGCAAACAGAGGGGTGGGTTTTTTTCACTGAACAATGGGAAAAAATAAACGATAGTGTCTGAACTTGTTACCTTTAACTGCATAAACATATTGAAAGTCCGCTGCCCTCTGTGCTCTCATTATTCCCATGCACCTATTTCCCTAACCTCACTTACCCTGTGCAGCTAAGTATGGTGCCCTTTTACTGGAAATAAGCCCTGCCCCTGTCAGTGTTGAGAAAGATCACCGTAATGCTTGCTGCAGGGAAAGAGAGAGGAAAATCAGTGCCTGATGTGCTAGCAGACAGTAAAACTCGAGGGTCATAGGAAGCCACAAATCTGCCAGAGATGATTAATTCAGTGGGAAAGGTGGAAGCCTAAAAGTTTTTTTGTTAGTTTCCTTTGTACCGTCAAATTTCTTTTTACTTGATGCAAGGGACAACACGGGATTAGGAGAGATGTCTGAAATGAGAGGTCCCAGGGCATGGGAGACACTGGGATACTGGGCTGTTGCAGGGCAGCGTGCCTAATTGAGCACGGGTGACACGTGCCTGCCTGACATGTCACGCCTCTGTCCCATCCTGACATGGCATATTAGGTGATTTTAGATGCAACCTTTTGGCTGATCAGACAGGAGACGTCTCCAGTAGGAGACAGGCTATGGTGCTACCTCCTCATCTCCAAATTCATGGCTTTACCTCTGTCTTTGGAGCAGACTTGTGTGAGACCTGACTGTGTGAACAAGGGTGGAGAATTATTGCAAAAGTAAGTGAAGCTGCAAGAAGCAAATCTTGAGAATCCCACAGTCCGTGGGATTTCTCAGTAGCAGTGTTTGTTAAGAAGGAGGAAACATACACATTTGGACCACAACGATTTCTTAGTTGCTGTTGCCCTTCTGGGAATGGATTAGCCTCCATCACACGGGACGCACTACCTGGCTGCCCCCTCATCTTCCCACCCTGTCTTCCCTCCATTACGCAGCTTAAAAAATACAGGCATCTCCCTTTTGCTATCAAGACCCTCTGTAGCCCTGTCCTTGATCTTCTGGTCTTCCCATCTCTTTATCCTGATAAAGCTCCTGGCATCCTTTCACTCCCCATTTCCCACTCTCATTCTGCTGCCCTCCCTTTCGCAGCTCTCCATGCATGAAATAACCTCCGGAGAAAGCTTTTTGCATTCTCGTCCTCTCCTGTCAGAAAGCTCACGCCTGTCACGGACCTGACAAGTAGTGCAGTAATACACCAGTAATAATACACTAGATCTTCAAGGTGTCCATGACAGACACGTCTATATATGAATGCAGGAGAGCTGGCAAGAGGATGTAACCAAAGGGGCACAGGACATTCTTCTTCCTCCTCCTCTCTCTTCATCCATTTCCCCATTTTCTGCATTGCCTCTTCATTTTGTCAGTGAACTCTTTTAACCAGGGACTCTACTTCTGTCACTGGAGAGTACTTAAAATGAAAATAATAACAGGCGAAAAAGCAAACAAGGAAGAGTTTCAAGATTTACTCTTTCCTCATGTTACTGCAGAAGTTATTGAGTAACTGGTGGGAAACTGGGATATGGAGTAAAGGCGAGGCTTGTCTACAGCTGTGGTGTCTCTGGCAGCAGGGAGGGAGCAGGGAAATACAGCAGCTGCATCTTAAATCCCCTCTCTTGCAGCTTTGGGCCCTCCCTAGAAAAGATCTTCACTGCAACCTCTTCCAATTCTTGTCTGTCACGGTGGGCTGCTAGTGAACCCCTCCACGAAACTGTTATTTTTATTATCCAGTAAGATAAAATGCTATATGTACAGCTTTCAGACTTGATTTTCTTTTAACATCTTGAAGACCTGAAGAGCAAACTAATTTTTTGTGCATTTTTCTTATAATTTTCTGTGCCTTTACAAATACACGATTCTCCCAGAGCACTGATCTAACAGAAAACAACTTTCTACAAACAAGGATCTCAATTAGTGCAAACCCAACAGTGCTCCAGATGTCACACAACAAATCTCTTGAAGGGCTGGGAATACAAATCTCACAATTTTTAGGCCAGTGAGCTTTATCTATACTTAATGCAAACTGCAAAAGGGACTGACCACAGCCTGGAAGCCAAGGGGAAGGGCGTGATTCCTATGCAGGCAGCTAACCTCCATGGCCTCTCCTTCTCCCTTTCAAAAATCCCCAGTGTGGACGTGTCCAGACTCATGCTGGGATGGTCCCTTCACATCCTAACCTCTGAGTTGCATCCAGGCTCTGTGTAGGGAACTGCTGGTTGACTGACCAAACCTGTTTAGGGAAAACGCTGCTGATAAGCTGCATGGACATACGGAGGAAGAGTGTTGAAACTCATGGCCTGGCCCTGTTTAATTTACTAGTACAACCATGCCCACATTGCGTCCGTTCCCTAGCAAATGCTTTTTCTTGTCCTTACTTTTTCTTGACGAGCTCATATAGTGTTTAGCTGTGCATTGGAAGTGAGAGGCTCACAACCCACTGGGTCCAGCAGAGCCTGCAAGAAAGTGCTATATTGAGAAGTAGATCTGTGCAACGTGAAATTCTGCAGGACACTACTCACATCTTTCCCAAACTAAGGCGGCGTTCTCATGTGCAGGAGGCTCAGCTCCCCAGAAGACCCAACAACAGCACCCTTTGAACACAAACTCTGTCTGAGACACACCATTTGTTGACTTCTATGCATACAGACACAAACAGAAACAGAGGCGCATTCTCAAAATGTTCATAATAGAAGTGACTGATGAATTCCTATGGCAAGGTGCTGGTCTGCCAACCTGCCTCGGGCAAAAGAGCTGTCAGATGTGAGGCACACAGAATTGTTCTGTGCTTTTGCTTTTGAGTGAACGTGAACATGGTAACAACGGTGCTTTACAATGGACAAGCAGGTTGCAAATAGTTTTGACACCCTGAACTATACATGGTCAGAACAAGGTTCAGGAATCTGGGCGTGCATTGGGATAGGAAAATGAATAGCTGGGAAGTGACCTCTGATGAAGTGTATGAACACCTTGGATCCAAACTCTCTGAACTTTTGACTGTGAACTGTCACGTGTGGGCTGGATTCTGGTGTCCCTTTTCTCCCAACTCTACAACCTGACAAATTCACTGATCTTCAGAGCAAAAGAAACTGCTCTGACTGACAAGTTTGACCTCTTCCACTCTGCTGGCCACAGAGTTTCACCATATAAAACATGCCCAGGAGGTAATTCTGTATTGCTATTTGTAGGTATCCATGCAGGGAAGATCTGGTGTGTCATTTCTCGCACAAAGTTTCAGCTGGGATGGGAAGAATTTGACACTTTGTGCCTCTGTAATTTTGAGGTTAAATACCTTTCCTGAGTGCTAACAGCAAGTACACATGCACTTAGCTTTGAATTCACAAAGACTGTGTGTAAACCTTTCTCCTGGGAAGGGAAGAGGGTATATCTGCGATAACAGGTACCTGCCACGTCCACAGCAGGGATCAGCTGGAGCTCACCACAGTCTTGCACGCACACATCTCCTTCCATGGAAAATACTGGGGAGGAGGTAGGGTTAGTGGATTCCTGGCCATAAACAAGGATACATGGGCTTGAGACCCTCTACAAGGCTTCCTAATCAGGACGTACCTAAAGTAATTTGGGCTTATGCAATATGTTGCCGTGGAAGCGAGGAGCCTGAAGCAAGGAGGGTTTTGGCTGGTTGTTCTGTATGAGTCTGGTACCTCAGTGAAACAAAGCTTCCCCCGGCTCTCTGGTTTCTAGGAAAGGAAACTCAGGAGTCTGAGCTCAAGGGGTTCCTCAGAGTGCCCCATGTCCCCTTGACTGGGGAACAGAAAGTCGGACCAGGTCATACGCTGCATCTGCTCTGCAGTTTGGACGTGTCTCTTCCTGTAATTTCCAGTTCATTCATTTATTACTTACCATGATTGATTTCTGTGGTTATTTGTTCAGTCATGCAACAATAACTGAATATAAGCTGGTTATTTGTCTGTTCTATATGCTACCTAATACGTAAGAAATGTCTTTACCTTTATGAAAGCTTAACAGGCACAGAGCATCGTTTATTAAAGCAGGGAGGAAAATAATGTTAGATTGGATGTGGAATGTGTCTGGGAAAAAAAGACAGAGTTCTCCATTTATGAAAACTGAAGTCCTGGAATTGATATTATTCATTTCATCTGAATAATTAAGCAGTAATGACCATGGCATAGGCTATTCCAGGCAATTAATGATCAGCTCTAGGGGTTGATGGCCTGTGAGGAAGCTAAGGGACATTAACCTCTACTGGCTATTAGTCATTCAGATGTTGCCATGTGCTGACTCTGTTGCAGATTCCCCCATTGTTAAAATACAGATGTTAAAAGTTACACTAAAAGCATCCATGGTGTAATGACTGTGAGCCAGACATCCCTGCAAAAATATCAAGCAGCATGGTCAGTGCTGTGATGGCCCAAAGACCTCCTGAGGGTGTCTTGACTTCTGTTTGAGTCCTGATGGCCGATGGCAGAAGGCGAGGAGGCATCTCCGTGTGCTTTCGGTTCTCCTGGATCCAAGGGGGTTCCCTCTCTGGGGACTGCTTTATGCACACCCACCAGCATGAAGTGTCCGGAGGAGAAACCAGAAGGTGAATGTTGCATGTTTTCCTTTACCTGTGCGTGAGTTTCAGCCTTTAGGAAAGAAAGAAAGAAAGAAGGAAGGAAGGAAGGAAAGAAGGAAGGAAGAAAGAAAGGAAGGAAGGAAGAGAGAGAGAAAGAAAGACAGGAAGGAAGGAAGGAAGAGAGAGAAAGAGAGAAAGAAAGAAAGGAAGGAAGGAAGAGAGAGAGAAAGGAAGGAAGGAAGAAAGGAAGGAAGAAAGAAAGAAAGGAAGGAAGAAAGAAAGAAAGGAAGGAAGAAAGGAAGGAAGAAAGAAAGAAAGGAAGAAAGAAAGAGAGGAAGGAAGGAAGGAAGGAAAGAGAGAAAGAGAGAAAGAGAGAAAGAGAGAAAGAAAGAAGGAAATAGGAGGAGGATGGAAGATACTTGGGAAGTTTGTATATGTGTGTATATGTATGTACACATATACACACAAATATGAAATAATGTATCCGACACCCAAAAGAAAAGTGTTTGAATATTTTTTGATAAACAATACTTGTAAGGGATATTTATTTAGGCCTTTCAATTAATGAGAGCTAGTTAACAGAAAACACCTGATCTGCCTTTCTCCCAGTCTGCCCAGACTCCTTTTGCAGCCTGCTAAACTGCCCCTAGGCTGGTCACACAGCACGGGGATTATGGCCAGAACAAAGGTGAAACAGAGCCTCAAGTTGCATTTGAATAGTTTTGGCCCCACCACCGTTTCAAACTGCAACCCCAGATGTTAGACAGAGACTAACTATGCAGTTTTAAAGCACAAACAAGCATAAAAAAATCTGCAGACTCCAAATCTGCAGTCTGAAGTGGGTAAAGGGTAGCGGAGAAGAAGGAACCAGAATAATAATTGGTTTTGTTTCAATGGCAGAAAATCTAGTTTTTTCACTTTTTTATTTGTGTTTGTCCTGAGGTAAAGAGGGGAATCAGGGTTTTTTCATAATGAAGTTAAATTAGATATGGTCTACTGGGTCACACTTGTTGCTGGTGTAATTTTGCTCCAGATGAAAGCAGTCTAATTCATGTGAGATGGCTCTATTGCTTATCTCACTGGGACACTTACAAAAACACTCTGGAGAGAATCAGGAGTGTGAAAATTGTAGGGAAATGCACCTAAACAGCATCTACCACTTCTATGGAAGTTGGAATTCTTACATGCCACAGAGTTCATTCATTTTGTTATATATTACTGCATCCTCAGGCCCAAAGTATAATTGCTTTTTCATTGTAAAGAAGAGAAAAACTGATGCCATCAGACCTAGTGTGTTGTTGGAGCAGTGGCAGTAAATTGTAAATACACATTTTGCTGTGGCCCATGTTCAAAAGCTGTGTCCAGATTTCACACCAAATTGGCCTTTTCAGCTGTAAATCCATGGTCTACTGACAGGTTCCTCTGTAGTAGTGCCCTGGGGTTTTTTTTTCTTTTTTTTTTTTTTTAACCATTGTCAAAAAAAAAGAAAAAAAGAAAAAAAAGAAAAAAAAGAAAAAAAAGAAAAAAAAGAAAAAAACCCTGTTCCTAGAAGGCCAATCCAGAACAAGCCCTACTTCGGGGCTCTCTCCACCCCTGAACAGGCATTACTTAATTGTTTGCAAGCAGAAAATGAGCAGCAGGTTATAAACTGGCAGCTTGACCTGCTAGTACCATGGTGGGACAAGACCGAGCCTTGCACTAGAAACACCCTGTGCTGCATTTTCTATTTGCTGAGGGTCTGGTCTTTTTATCGTGGTGCCCAGAGAAGCTGTCGAGGTTATAATTTCTTAAAAGCGTCCTGTCTAATACATGGGATTTGGGAAGATGAGGCACTAAGGGAACTGGCCGTGAAGTTTCAGAAGAAAACGGCTGGAAGGAGGAGGATGCAGCAGCTCTGTCTGACCTTACCAGCCCTGTGAAGTCAGCTACCCTGTGTCCCTCTCTGGTTTAATTAAGGCTGGCAAAATATGCTTGCCTCAGCCCAAATCTTCTCTCTCGGTCCTTACTGCTGTGATGAGTGCAATGAAAACCTCAAGCTGTTTTGTTCCCTCATAAAAAAAAATAGCTTACTTTTAATGGGTAATAATTTTGCAGCTGGTTGAGTTTCCCTGGCAATTAGATTTATCCTCCTTCGAGTTTTTAAATTTTCATAGTCTCTAGTTTGATAGCCTAAGTGTTCAGAGGCAGCTTCTCCTGGCCAAGCTACTCACGTTGGTCTGTTACCCTTGGGTCTACAAACTAATTCCTGAGAATAAGTCACCTTAGACTTCATGCTTTCTTTTCTTGTTCTTCTTTCTATGGTAAGGTTAAAACACTCAAAGCATTCGTATATTTCCCACATTTATTATTTCAAGGAATAAATTAATTTCAGATTTAGAAAAGGATGCAGTAGATGCCTTGTACACAAGAGGGCAGATCTGCTTCTCCTTTCATCATCATCAGTCCCCTGTTCTACTTTGTTCACCAATAACTTCTTCTTTCAGCCAAGCATCTGGGGCTGGATGGCACAGAAAAAGCACAGCTGTAAGGCAGGGTTTTAGTCTGAATAGACAATACCATCTAGGGATGGTCTGAAGGCCTTTTATGCTGCTGAAGCAATACCCATGGGAGTGTAAATACACAGTTATAAATGCTCCTTTATATTATTATCACTGTGGTTACTGAACCTAACTTTTTGGTTTGCAAGCCTGAAATAAATAGACTTTCAAGCCTAAAGAGCCAGGGTTCATACCTGGCTTTTTCATCCTGTCCTGCACCCTCTTTTCCCCCTTTCCCCAGTACAATATTGGAAGCTCAGACACCAGGCTCGTAAAGCACTGCAGGCTTTTCTGGTCTGCTGGAGGAGCCAAGGCAATTTCTGTAAAATACTCCCGAGGGATGTAAGCGACCCAGCAGAGGTGGTGAAGTACAGTCCTTCTCCCGTAAAGTCTTGATTTATCTTACAGAAACAAAAAAAAATCAAGGCCTCATACAATGATACAAAGTCACACGACTACGTTGCTTCCACTAAGCCATCCAGAAACCAAAAGGAAGTTGTAAATTTTGAAGAGCACCAAAAGGCTTATTTTTCAAAAGAGAAAAGGCACTCTATAGCAAATATTCTTCTTGTAGCACCCAGAGTCTTTTGGCAGGGGGTGGAATGAACACGGTGTTTGCCTTCCAAATGCCCTTGGTGAAGGGCTGAGGTGAGTAAATGGGAGAGCAAACCCAGGCTTTTTAAAAGAGCAAAGGTCAGAAAAGCTCATCTTTAAAAAAGGAAACCGGGAAAAAAAAGAGAACTGGCCACAGTTTATCTGGATGCTTTTCCCTCGTACTTTGTGGTGTCTCCTGACTCTGTCACATCCCTTGTATTTTATGTACAGGGGCAGAATATTGCTGTCACCAGTGGCACTTGGTGACCGTCCAGCTAAAGGCCACCTGTTGAACATCTCAGAGCTAAATGCCAGCTTTGAAAAAAACAGGGGTACGGTTAAAGCCACTCATGTCAGATGTAATTAGAGATTTACTGGGACATTGCTGGAAGAGCCTCTGGAACTTTCCAAAATGCTGGATCTCTGATGATCAAATGTATTTGCTTTTCCATTTTAGCAATCTATGAATCTGTGCTTGTGGAAAGGCTGCTGAACTATTTCTCATGTCAATCACAATTAGAGAAGTGCTAATCGTGTTAAGGAGTTGTTAATCATACATTAAATTAAATGAATGACACATGCACTCATACGGTGTGCTCACCAAATGGCAAGCCCATCTCAGACACTCTCCCTTGCTCTCTACGGTATGCCTGTTTGGCCTACAAGTATATAATAATTTATGCTTTTAATTAGATTATTGCTGTGCATAAAGTAAGCAGCATTCCTATCAGCTGCCAGTCATCTTTTTCCTCTTACAGAGACCTCTGCACAGTCGAGACATCAATAGATCTACCTTATCAATATATTCCACAGTGCTGCTGAAGAATTATTCTAAGGACTCGCACCCATTGAATGGGGAGGAAAAAAGGAGGATTGTGTGAATGTGCCCCCTGAACAAGGCAGCAATGGCAGACAGCTAATCCGTTGTGTCAAACTGGGGTTTGCATTGCCTTAGCTAGGTCAGTACGGGGAAAATGCATCAACAGGTACAGAAGTGACATATCCAAAGGTTTTCTCAGCCCTGGCCTTTTCTGCAATCGAGAGAGCTTTGGCTAAAGTGTGTTTGTTAATAATGAAAATGGGGGCATATGTGTGTGAGTGTATACACCTATGTGTGTATATATGTATAAAAGTGAAAGTAGGGAATATAAAGACAATTAATACAAGTTAGAAAATATACTGTGTAGCAAAACGAGAGAAAATACAAGTACCCTGGCTGGCTGCTGGAAGAGTATGTGGGGCTATTTACCTGCCCTTATCAGCTCTCCTCAGCACTGTGCGCTGCTGGTGCTGTGCTAGCTGCCTCTTTGCTCAGGATACAGCCTGTCTTCTACCAGGGTCACAGACTCTTAGAGAAATTTGAATTCTACCAGAGGCAAAATACTTGTTGTGATATCAGCCACTTGCTAGAAGGAGATGGCAAACTATTTAAGATGATAATTCAGTGGGAATTTGTATTAGTGGTAGCAAAAAAGTAAGATGGCCCATTCTGATGCTAATTTTGTAGAGGTCTTGGAGCACCGTGCACATCCCAGAAGTGTGGGTACAGTCTAATTCTGTTTCAGCAGCAGACTACCTCTGGCTGTTGAGCCTGATACTAGACATTAGCAAATAGAAAATAATAAAAGGCCTTGAAAATGAAAGAAGGAGCAATGGCAGAGAATTTAATTAGTGCTGATCCACATGGCCTTATGGAAAATCGATGTGTTCATAAAGAGAATCTGATTTCCTTTTTTGATGAGATTACAAGTTTGGGTGATAAAGGAGTTTGACAGCAGAAGAAGTGTTCTTAGATTCTCCTTAAAGAAACTATGCATGACACATGGGCTAGTGCTATCAATATAACACATGAAATACCCTAAACTGTCTGTATGACAGATACCAAAAATTGTTTGTCCATGGGTATTGATAAATGGTCATTTCTAGTCATGTTCCGCAGGGATCTGTATTAGAGTTGAACTCTGCTCATCACTTCCAATTGGAAAGCATGCATGAAATTACTTCTAGGAACAGGTGTAGATGATGAAGGAAGGTACAGTGATGATCCAGAACGACCTCGATCGCTTGGGGAAGCTGGGCTTCGACATCTACCCGCAGCCCAGGGCATCCGCGAGCACTTCTGGCCGTACCCTGCGTCAGGCGCAGTGTCACGGCCAAAAACGTGCTTTGCTACCGCTGCCGAGGGGGGATCACGCCTCGAAGGACCGCAGCTGGAAAAGACCCCGGCCATCCCCGCAGGGTGGGGAGCCGTATCCTCAGAAATCTCAGCTCCCTCCAGCAGCTTGAGAGGTGACGGCGTACGAGGACCAGCACAGGCACCCGGGGCACCGCCGGCAGCCGAGATCCCGGGTATATAATCAGAGAGGCAGTGAGGTAAATGTAGCTCTGTTGTCAACATAGGTGCTAGCACGTAATTCTGGTGTCCCTGTTTTCAAGGGGACTTGAAAGGCTGCAGAGAGTGCAGCGAAGAGCGGCCAAAATGAATTGAAAGCTGGAAAAATGGCTGTGTACTGGGAGACAGGAAGAATCTGTTAATTCTTCAAAAAGAGACTGAAGGGAGATGGAGTTTCTGTCTGTAATTTCCTGTGTGAGGGGAAGAAAAAGAGTCTTAATATCTGAAAGTTAAATCCAAGTGCATTCAAACCAGAAACAGCAACAGACATTTTCAGCTGTGAGCCTGTTAGTTGCTGGAACAAGTCACGAAGGAAAATACTGTATTTGCCATCATTAGGTGTCTCTGAGTAAGGGCAAATCTTTCTGGGGAAACTACTTTTCTTCTTTTCTTTTTTCTTTTATTTTCTCTTTTTTCTTTTTTCTTTTCTTTTTTCTTTTCTTTTCTCTTTTCTTTTCTTTTCTTTTTCCTTTTCTCTTCTCTTTTCTCTTCTTTTCTCTTCTCTTCTTTTCTCTCTTCTCTTCTCTTCTCTTCTCTTCTCTTCTCTTCTCTTCTTTCTTTTTTCCAAGAAAGATACAGCACTATGGCCTTTGTTGTGAAGCAGATGAGAGAGGTGATCAGATTTTAAAGTCTGTGTGTTATTAAGAAGTCACCTCTACACATTAGGATGGAATAGAGGATACAGTCCTACGAAGACCGTGCAGGTCACAGCCATGTAGTCAAGTCCATTAAATGTCACTGCAGCGTCTACTGCTGAGCCTCTGGGACTGATAGTTAATTTTTAAAAATGGGCTGGATTTCTTCCCGCATGGTGGCTGTGTTATAGCAGCTAGAATAAGGTTGCTTATACAACTGAATTAGACCTGGGTGCGGATGTGGGAGGCAGGTGTTGGCTGGAAGAGCATGCACCGGGAATGTGTTTAGATATCCCGGATAGCACTTTCCCGTGCGAAACAGATACACATCCCCATCCAGCCTCGCGCTCTTACCTGTTTACTTTAGTGCTGCTGGAAGCTAAACACAGTCCTGCTTCTCTCCAGTTGCCACGTAACAGCTCCGTCTGTTGTCACAACCCAAGTCTTGCACTTGACCAAGATGTCTTGGCTGTTTTGAAGCATTTTTGGCTGTTTTTCTCTCTCCTCTGTCAAATGTTAAGTTTCAAGTGACTTAGCAGGCTCTTTCTGGAAAAGGTAGACTCGCTTAAATATGATAATTTCTCTAAGTGTTTTTAATTCTAAGTTGCAAATGTCATTCAACCGAAAACGACTATTTTGTGTTTGCATAGTAGATTTCATGCACACTAGGGAGCATTTCAGACCCACTGTGTTTAACAGTTAATAGGATTTCCAGCTATGTTTGTGAATTCCATCTACCCCATTTACTTCACTGAGCTTCAAGTTTATACACTGTGAAGAAGCAGAATGAAATATTAACACCATATAGCTAAACAGAGAAAGTTTGTACAGTATCCTGCACTACATTTTTCTCCATTTTCCATTGGAAAAAGGACAAAGGCACAATGAGGCTAAAATAAAACTGTAGCAATGTATGGGCTTTAGGAAACATTTTCTTTACTTCCAAAATACCCTAACTCACATATAATTTATGTGGAACATGCAGCTGATTTAAAGAAGACCTTAAAATGACCCATTAATCCAAATTCAATTGGAAACTGGAATAGCTGTAACTGATCTGTTGTCACAACAGCAGTACACAGAAGTCATAGGAACAGACTGAGAAGATAACGCTGCTAAATTGTAGATGTTTTCCCACAGGATCTTCAGCCAGCTACAAAGACTTTCATAGTTTTCAAAGAGATACAACAAAGATAAAAATAATTGTATTTCAAGTATTTTCCTTGCCTACTTTATGTGAACCAAACTATTGCTTACTTTTTGTCATTTAAATGATCATTTCACCTTATATTTCCCCCTTTTTTTTTGTATTCCCCTCAGTGTATTTATATTTCTAGCCCATCCCTTCATTCCCACACATCAGCACATCGCCTTCATGTTAGGATTTACAGCATAGGATTCAGTTTAAACCAGAAAAGGACTGAACCCTAATTGGACCGGTTCTAAAGCAGAAAACAGGGATAAAGCTCTTATTAACTTGAAGTTTGTAGGCCTTGACCTAAGTTAATAAAGAAATATTTGTTTTTATACCAGAGTTGTTTTTTTAATCCCCTAAATATTTGTTCATACCAGCCATCAGTTCCAGAAGCATCTGCAGCCTGGGGACTGCTGGAGCTGCTCGGTCTGCAGCTGCCAGGCTTGGTACGAAACCAGAGGAGGGAAGCCAGAAAACTCTCCCTCAAGGTGGCCAGGACATATACGGAGCCATCTCTTTGTCTCTGTCCCTTCCCGGAGGACACGCACAGCCTGCACACCACACTTTGTGGGTACACACATGCTCTGCAGTGCCCAGGAGGAGCATCTCTCTGTGCAGCCTCTCTCCCAGTGACTGATGGGGGGGAGTTGGACCAAGACCCTCCAACTAACAGCCCTGAAATGAAGGCAAGCCACAAATTATCTGGATGTGCCAATGGGTTAAAACGAGTCTGTCTCATGGCATGGGCAACCCGTGTGCCCATCTAACTGCTAGAGACCCTGTTGTTGATTCTCTTCCAGAAGAAGTTTGTCCTTAGCCCCGGGTCTCCATCTCACCCCTCCAGCAGCGGAATATCCCTGTGGTGGCCTGAATTACCCTTCATGAGCCTCCTGCCCTTCTGTGTAGGTGGCTTCAATGGTGATGAAGACCTCGCGTGTCTTCCTTGTCTGAGCTCGTACGACTTCCCTACTGCGGGCAGGGGTTTCTCTGCTGCCTGAGAAAGCCCACCATGAAAAGCGTAAGGAAGCACACAGACCATCGGCGTGATAAGCACATGAAGTTTGCGGTCATCGCCAGGATTTTTAATTGTCATTTGCAATGTGAGCAGATCCGCTGCCCACCACACAGTTTGCTTGAATACAAAAGGCTAGTCTTGTCTGAGCTCGTCACATGGATGCTTCTGTATTTGCTGCATTTTTCTCGTTATTCATAATTTATTTAGAACTAGCCCTGTTCAAAGTCAAAACAAAGACAGTATGTTCAGTCACTCAAATTATAGGCCATTCCCCAGGGCAATAACCCAAGACTACAAAAATTCATACAATGCCTTCAAAAAAAGAAGGAAAAACAGCAGCCTCATTATTTGGCAAGCAAGAGCTATGATTGTGTTGAGACTTGCTTAAAAGAAACATTATCAAGTTTTGTTTTGTCCTCTCACCAAGGAATCTGTGCATAAGCATAAATTATTCAAGCATTCAGGATTTAGGGTATGCCAGAGTAAAAATGTCCACCAGTGTACCCTCCATTTGCCTTATGTTCCTCAAAACAATCCTCCTGTGCTGGGCTGCTTAATGATCCACAAAATGTTGGCCTGCTGATTGCATGAAGCGACTTTGTATCCCATGAAAAGATGGTTCATGTCAGAGTTATGAACTGCAGAAGGGCAGGCTAGGAAAACCGTTCAGAAAGCTCTCTCGGTTGAGATGAGAGACATCTGGATGTTTACAGCTGTTGACAGACTCAGCAACAAGCTCCAAAAAAGAGGCCACAGGACAGTGGTTACACTAATATAAATAAAGATGGTTTTCCTGGAGATGTTCTTGCTGACTTGAAAGTGGCCTCTCTGCAGGCACGGAGGGATGATGCTCACTGTTCGCTGTCCTGCAGGCACTCCTGTATGGCCTTCTGGTTGTTGAAATGAGCTATAGGATGAAGGGGAGGTAGGAGAGATATGCCTATGGAAACATTATAAATGCCTAATCCCAAGCAGGCTTCTTCAAACAGACTTTTCTTTTTTTTGCTTCTCCTGATTTGTAGTCAGAAGTACAGAGTTGCAGGTCAAAGCGGTGTTTCCCACTAAATTGTCCTTCTTGCTGCTACGCCTACAGCGCAGCACATCTAAACTTAGCTAACTGTAGCCTCTTACTTTTTTTTTTTTTAATTTATTGCCTAGACATACCATACCTCTCTTTCTTAAGATCAATGTGATAGTCATTTTTGGATACTGGGAGTATACCGTGGGGGAGGATTCCTGTTCTTGTACTCATCTCTAAATACCTCTTTTTGGCCACTTTTGGAGGCAGATTACTAAGATGATTGGACTTTTGGTCATAGGTCATTATAGTTTCCTCCCCCCCAAAAGAAAGCTGTTCTCTAAATAATAGCAAACATGGACCCTGGTTATGAGTAGTTTTGTAACACTCTTCTCCAAAGCAGCTGTAGTTCTGGCAATTTACATCAGTAGTACAGAAGCCTTATTCCCTGGGTACCTTTCCCAAGTGGATAACCTGAGGTAATGTTGTGGGTGGATCAAATTCTTTTTATTTCACAATGGCTAATGAGCAGCCATGGTATGGCAGAAATTTTTATGACCTTAGTCTGCAATCAGCTACCGTTTCTTAAGTGAAATTGCTGGCTAAATTTCAGTCCTATGGACCATTTGAAAACCTTAAATATATTGCTCACTGGTGGCTTTAATTCTGGACTGTATGTTGACCTTTGTGTGTGTATTCCCTCTAATTGTTCGAGAAGATATAAAAATAAGCACCAGAAATAGCTAAGCAGAAAGCCCTAATCATGCTTTTTATCCCTCATCAAAAGTCTTAAGGCATTGTCATATAATTAGCTGAGGTAGTGCAGATGACTGACTGTTACACAAACTTTGTGGAAGAAGAAGGAAAAGATAAATCAGTAGAACTGGAGGAAATAAAAAGGTTCAGTTACCATGCTTTGCAACCTGAAAGAAAACCCAGTAAAAGCAAGAGAAATCATATGATCCAGTAGTTCAGTAAAATTATTTTTATATAGAATGGTTTTTTTCCCAGTGTACTAATTTAAATCACTTCTGTAGATAAAGAAAAAAACCTACATATCCTCCCTTATGAATTTAAAAAGAAAAGGCCAAGAGCAGTTCCCTCATTCACTCCCATGACAGTGAAGCTCTGCACAACGATCAAAGTTTTACCATAAATCACAGTCCATGTGACCTTTTCATTTATTTATTTTTAATAGCTATCAAAACCAGAGAAGACCTTTACGCTATTATCTGAAAGGGCAATAAGGAAGGGTCAAGCCCTTCTTTTTCTGAAGTCAAGCAGGCTGGGAACTAGTGTCTTCTGCACTGGTATAAGGGAACTTAATTTCGGGGTAGGTGTGTCTTTCGCCCTGGCCGCAGTTTGACCAGGGAAGAGATTTGGGGTCTGTTGATGGCTGATGGGTGTTTGACCAACACTGCCCACGCTGCTGCCTGACCCATCTGCATCTGCTCTGGGAACTATTGACTTTTCCTTACTCAGAGAAACAACCATATCGAATTAATTATCTCTCTCTTTCCTCTCTCTCTCTCTCAACACTTAAATGAGAGATAGGATTCCTGTTTGGACTTGACTTGACATTTACCAGTGAAGGCCATTAATCCCAAAGACAGGGAAATCTCCCATCTCATTTTCTCTTCTGCCTGAAGACTCCCCTCCTTTTCCTCCTCACCTCTCTCCCGAACACTATCAGAGAGATAACAGCTCCAACAGCTGATAACCAACTCCTCTGGGGCAGCTGGGACTGGTCGGAGCACCCAGTGGAGAGAGACCCCCCACTCAATTTAGAGGGTCAACCACAGCATGGGTATGAACTTGGCAGAGGTATGACCTGATCTACCCACCCTCCCTTTTCTCCTCCAGACATCAGCACGCTTGTTTTGCCAGCAGCATCTGAGTGACAAAACTAGATAAAACAGAAAATTACTGAGCAGGTGAGGGCTGAGAAAAATCCAAGGATGAGATGGAGAAGCAGGCAAGAAAAGCCAGAGCTGAGCAGCCAGCAAAGAACTGGAAATAAAACCCCATAGGTCTCCTTGGGTTTGTACAAATTTTCAACTTTTATATCCATGAAAGTGACCCACAACTCCCTCAGAACCGAGTTTCAGGATGACGAGGCAAAACCTGGCAGACAGCCTTCCCGTGCTGCTCCTGCTCTTGCTCAGCACTATTTCTCTGCTCCCATATGGCACTTGCTTTAAAACACTAGAGCTCGTTCTGGGGAAAGTTTTGAAATGCCAACACGAAGGCAAAAATAGGAACTTACGTTCCAAATGCTTTTCCTATTTAATTTGGTAGAGAGGATCCTGATAGGTAAGGTTTTCAGGCTTCTGGACTCTGCAAAACTCTGAAAGACTTTGAAGGGAGAGCACCTTGTTAGGTACACTGCTGCAGATGTCTTTCTGTTCCAGTCATACTGTGTAGACAGTGTGTGTGTATCACCCAACAACCAATGAACCCTCTTGATAATTTCTATATAGTCTGTTAGAAGGGTAGTGCTCTCAAATATATATCTTATTTTTTCTACAAGAGTCATGAAAATAAGCAGCTAGCTAAAGAAAAAAAACCCTAGAAGCATGTAGGGTTGAGGTGGTCTCCTCATTAGACATCAGAGAATCCACACCAAATGCCCCAAATGAAGGAGGCGTTTCGGTTTGTATTATGCATTATTTGATAATGCTGAATCTAACACAAAGCCATAAGCAACTACTTTTCCATTTTGTATTTGTATAGAGCAGTAGGACCTTGCTCTTGTTTTTAATTGTTAAAAAGTCTCTGCTTCTAGTTGTATCTTCTGTACATGTTGCACATATTCTGGCATTTTTTCAGATTTATTATCTTACAGATAAGAAACCTCAACACATCCCTATTTTACTTTGTCTGTATTTTAAATTCTCATCATGGTCTGAAAGGTACTGAGGGTTTTGTCAAACAAATGTAAGGATTTGCTATTTGTCAGCTAAAAATCTGTTACCTCAGCTTCATGAAAGAAATGTTCTGGTTTGTATGAGTTTCTGGTCTCTGTCAGGGCTCCTAGGCACTATGGCAATACAGATAAATAATAACTGCATCTAGTGCCAAATGGCACAGGTGCAAAAATAGTTTGTACCAGCTGAGCAGAAAATGGATGCTTCCCCCTTGCTTTGCAAGGAAAATTTTATTTTCTGAAAAAAGAACAGAAACCTCTAGGTTATCATTTGTTATTTAAAAAAACAAAAACCAAAAAAAACCCCACTACCAAGAACAAATGTATTTTAGAAATGCCTCTGCAGTGACTGTTGAGAGCTGTTTATTAGCTCTCTCACATCCCCGTCCTTTCCGTACACAGCAGGCTCGCTGGGCAAGCAGTGCCCGTAGCAGACCTTGCAATTCCACTGCTGAGGAATTGCTTTCCCCAGGGAAGTGGTGAGGCAGGGCAGGAATCAAGCTAAGGGAGGAGAACCACTGAACCACGGCTTTCCTAAGGTCCTAGGGTCAAGGTTTCAATTAATTTAAATTGTTTACTCAAAAAATTAAACATTCATTTCAGAAAGCAAATATTTAATTGGGGGAAAAAAAATGTTACGTTGGTTTTCACCAAAAATAATTTGGAAGGAAAATTTTGGACTAACCTAATCAATAAGTAGAGTATATTGGTCCTGTAGGGATGGTCTGTGATTCCCAGTATCTGGCCAAAGGAAGCAGGAGTCTACACGGCCACAAAATGTAAAACTGAGAAATCTATTGCTGCAAGACTGCATGCTTCTCCCACTTCTTAGCTGTGGTAGAGGCTTATCGTAGCGTGTTTCCATCAGAAAGTCTGACATCTTTAAGAGAAGGCGGCCAGCATGTGTTGCATTTTGATGGTGATGCCCATTTATCATTTTGTTCAATGATTTAAAAATATTTGATTTTTTCCTTCAAGCTCCAGATCCTGAAGACATGAAACTGAGTAAGAATCTCAGATTTCGTTTTTTAAAACGACACCTTCAGGCCTTGTGATCAATAAAAAAAGCCTGTACAAGTAACGTCTAACCCTTCTCTTCCCACGCATACCCAACTTTTCCTTACACCACAAGCTCAAGTATCAGGAGGCCATTAACACAAGCCAGAGGCACTGGTTTTAATCTCCTGTTTGTTGAAATCTGCCTCATTGTTTGCCTTTTTCTTAACACTTGGCATTGGCAATGATTGATGCTGCCAACATTTTCCGTGCCAGGAAAGATGTTTCTTTCCCCTCTGGGCCTCCTGCTCCGGGGCTGCCTTTCCTCCCTCACCTATGGGGAGAGCAGCTAAGGAGGAGGATGGAAATCTCATCCACCTTTTCAGGACCAGAGGGGCATTTCCGAGTGGAAGGAAGGAAAAGCAGCAGTTCACAATTTTCTTGTGGGTCAAGAGCAATGCGGAAGGAGTCAAGGATCTCCAAACAACCTTCCCCTTCTTTTTCTGCTCCTGCCGAAATGTAACGCGGAAGGTGCTGAGAACCTTCTCCCCTCCTCGGGCACACCACCATACCTCCACAAATTGCCCCAAGAAATGCTGCTTGGCAGAAAGCTGCAATCAGAGTAATCTGGTTGACCTACAGCCTCCTCTAGGTTGATCCAAAAAATGAGGGCTACCAGGATGAGGCCAGCTGGGTTATCTCAGCAGTCTGTACCCAGGCGGTGGGTTCAGACACCCCGCTTACACTGACACAGTGACCTGGGTTAAGCTTAGCTCTACGTGGGGCAGATCTCCACCTGCTTTTTCTCAATTTTTTGCTCTCCCTGAAAGGTGGGGTGACCTGGAGAGGCATTTTGGGCTGGCCATTTGCATCTGCCTGTTTGCCAGCTCCTTTTCACCTCCTGAACACCGCAGAGAATCTGGCCTATCATTTTTCGATTATTGTCCCAAGCATAGAAGAGTACCCTCTTCACTTGTCAGCAACCAATAGGTCACAAGTTGGCTGGTTTACCAAACATGAAAACAATTTGCCAACAGCAGGGACTTGCACCCTAAAAGGAAAGAACACGATTTTAGCTGGCAGCCTTCTTGCCACCCCGAACAAAGGAGAGATATGGGGTATCAGTAGCTGCTTTTAAGTTGTCCCAAGTGCTAACTTGTTTCTGATTTTTAGGCCGTCTGTCTTTTAAGCCTTGCTTGTCTATGGCTAACAACTGCTCAGTGAGCTAATACTTCTTAAGAGCTGCTATCAGTCACCCACACTGCCCGGTCTGGAAAACAGACGTCAAGTTTTTGGTAGCTCGATCCTTATCCCACTGCATTGGTGGGATCCTGCCACTGGTGGTGAAGGGTGGAGGATTAAAGCCAAGTTATTCTGCTGCCCATTGTCAGGCTTCAGCAGTCTTAAATGTGCTGAAAGCGCCTAGATTTATTTCATTTCAAGCGATTGTAGTGCCAGCTGCATCCTATGTGAATATAGAGACAAAAATTCCTATTTATCCCTAATGGTATCTTAGTATATTCTAATTGCGTATTCTTCCTTCCCTTGTATACAGCAGCTACAGAACTCAGAAAGAAACGCCAGCAGTAGATGAAGGGGGTTTGGAAGTTATACAGAGGTGTGGAGGAGGAAAAAGAAGGTTTAGGATGGACAGGAGGGAATTGCACCCTCTTCCTCCCGCTGCTCACTGCCGACACTCCCCAGCCTCCCGTCTCTGCAGCCTTTCCCGTGGATCCCCCGCTGCTTTGCGACGCTCGACCACTAAAGAAAGAAATGCCTAAGGTGGGAAGGGAACTTGTAAGGCACCGAAAGGTTGCCCTCAGCTGTGATTCACGCCGGGAAGAGTCCTTGACCCCTCACATTCGGCCCTAGAGCGCATTTTGGCGGAGACGCAGGGGTTGGGCTTGGCCGCCTGGAGTTGACGGAGTTATAACAGGAACAGTTTTGATTCTTATTAAGGCAATGAGCCGAGTGTGGTTATTTAGGGTATTTGTGGGAAGATCCACCAGGCCTGATACGAGGAGCTGCAAGTTAGGGAGTTCATTTGGCTGCCGTCACAGAGGTGGCTCGTGGGCTCTGTGATGCCCTGGGGTCACCTCCAGCTCCTGCTCATCCCTCCTGCCCCACACAGGTGTCTCAGAGACCCCAGGGTATAGCCAGTGGCACTAGACAGCTCCCTGTGGGCATCTGCCTGGAGCCCTCAAGGGCTGAGACTAATATAGTCTCTTTTTCTAGGAATGAATAGGCTGCTCCAGAGGGCAATTAAGCATCCAGGGGAGGTCAGATGAATTGCCTCTAGAGGTTCACGTTTCACTTCTTCAGTCATACCCACAGACCTTAGACTTACAACTTTCTTGCATCTTGTATAAAGACAAATCCCACTTACGCTGCAGCAAAACATGGTCTGGGCAAAGTCGGTTGCAGTCATTTTTTTTAGAACTTTCTTTTAGGATCAAGTCACAGATCGAAACTATTTACAAACCTCCATTTATCCTCTTTTTCCATTCGTACATGACCTTTCTGGTTTTGTGCTTTTCTCTCAGGTCCGCTTTTTAACAACTGCCAAAAGGACAGCTACTGATACCACGCACTGTGCCACGGCGCACACGTTTAGCCCCCAGGTGTGATTTCCAGGAGGTGAAGAGAGAGAAAACATTGGCGCATGCACGAGTGGGCGAGCATACGCTTTATAACAACGCCGAGACGCCGAAAAGCAGTAACTGCAATGTTGATCATATCAAGGCAGCGTTACCAGGAGACACCTCACAGCACGGCAGACACACGCCGTTTGAGTCTCTTTGCCCTCTGGAAGGTGGTGGGTGTAACGTTTTACTTCTCTCTCACGCTCAGACATGAAGGACGAGCAGCCTAACAAGGTCACGTTTGTTAGAGGCGTGCATATTTCCATCTGCTCAGGCGGATGGCAAACAAAGTGCCTGGCACAAAGCAAGACACTCTAAAAAGGGATTGTTTAAGAGGGAGTCCCTAGGCAAAGCTAGGAAGATGAGTGGTGGTTAGATACCATAGGTTGAGACAGGCACAGATACATTAAATCAAAGCCTGGTGTATTTATCGAGCAAAACAGCAAAAGCTACTTCTGATTTTCAAAATCCTTCCGGCTGTATTGCTTTCCAGGGCACTGTTAGCAACGTGGCAGAGGAGGTGCGTGAGCCCTAGCAGTGGTGTATCCCCAAAGCTGAAGGTTCACTCCTTCATTTCTAATGCAGAACCTGCCCTGCGAAACAGTTCGTGGCTACCGCTGAGCCTTTGCTAGACTTGAGCGAGCACCTTTTCATATGGTGAGTCTTAGATGAGAGATCCACAAAGACATAATGCTAGTTTAGGTTGCAGCTTGAATTTCTTTCACGGTGGAAGAAGATAGAAAAAAACCTCTCTGTCTTTGAGGTGAGAAGGCAGAGTCTGAGAAAACTCAACTCTGAACATTATTTATGCTAAATCCCTTTGAGATGAAAGCTATAGCTCCGCTTGTTTCATATCCTGGACTCAAGGATCTTCAGAGCTTGGAGGTTTCAAAACCTAGTGTCTTACAAAATCTGGTATCTTGAATCTACCATGATAATAGAAATGAAGATGTCCATTAGGTTCAATGTTAAAAACATTTTCTTTGCTTAAATATTATTTTGGGTAAACATATTAAATAGCTGACTGTTTGTACATGCTTAGATAAGGCATGGGGATTGCAAAGGAGCAGAGAAGAGCGGTGTGTCTAAAGAATAAAATGATCCTTTAATATTTTTCTTTTCAGATTTCCAGGAACATTTAGTAATTAGTGTGGAAAGGACATGAGCAGAGAATAAGGAAGACACAGATGAAATTTTCCTTTGAGGCATCACTAGGTTGTGTTTTGTGATGATATGCAGTTAAAGGTAGATCTTCTTGCATCCTGTTTCGGTTTTACTCAGGTTTAAGGCAATTGCACTATCCTTTGTTGGCTCCTGAGAAATGCAACTCTTAATTGAATACACACCATCATTTTGAATCAGCATCTATATTTCCTTTCCATAGAATGCTTTCTGCAAATTTTGCAGATCTGGCATTTTCCAAGGATGCCTATATCAAAAAATACACACTAAACTCAACTAACGCTTGCCGAGACTGCTGTCTTAATGGCAGACAACAAGAGATGTTGCTGCTTCTGGGGCCAAGATCCCTCTCCTCCCTGCCTGCCTTTGATGCTGATGTCTCAGTGAAGAGGAACAGCACGGCCTGAAAAGAGATGTTTGACTTTTAGCCATCAGAGTAATGGTCAGTGGTACCAGAAATGAGCCCGCTGACACAGCAGTGAAAAGCCGAACGAAGCCAGGTCCTCTGCTAGGGACTGACTCGGGATACATCTCCATGGCTGGACACAAGCAGATGGATCGTGTAGTGATGGCTCGCCTGGAAAAACGACTCGGCCACCCTCTAACTCCTGGGATGGATGGGCAGAGGCATTGGCACATTAGCGGAGGTCTGAATGAGCGGGTCCACGTGCATGTGTCCAGCCTGTTCCCTGGGTTCCTGCAGCCTAGGGACCACTGGGAGCCATCACGGGTGCTGCGGGAGGGGTGAGGAGCAGCAGCTGTGGGGGAAGCCCCATGCCAGACAAAATACGCATTTGGCTTCAGAGCCAAGAAGATTGTCCAGCACCTACTCGAATAGTGCACTGTATCATCCTACCAAGGGTTTTCCTGGAAATCCTTTTCAGACTCCCAGATGACTTGCAGACAGCTTTAGTTGCCGTCATTGGTGTAGACTGACAGTAGGCAGGTTGCTAAAAATTGAACAGGGCATAAAATTTCAGCCATGCCAGAAGAGAGATGACATTCTCCAACATTAAGAGCAAATACTGTTTGACACATATAGCCAGAGAAATTAAGAGCTACTTAACTCGCTTTCTGCAGATGCTAGGGTATGGATATACAGTAAGAGCAAATTCTTAATGCCTGGGAATGGCTCCTAAAGCCAATGTTTATCTTTTACTTAGGTTCATTAATAGCTGATGACAGACACATGACGGTGGATAACCACCGCACGCCTTAATCGATGTCAAAGCCTTACACAGCTCCTCCTGGTTTGTTTGGCTCACTTGAAGAGGACTATCAGCAGCAATTCATCACCTCCGCAGAAGGGCTGATAGGCAGCAGAGAGCATTCTCGGAAACTCAGCTCCTGGGGAGGGATGGCAAAGTTCGGCTCTGCACAAGCAGCCGCGAGGTCAGCAGCAGTAGTCAGGAAGGCATTTCGGGGGCCAAAGTCCCCTGCTGTCGTGCCGAGGGAGTCACCGTAAGATACGAGAGAATAGCACGGCAGAGCCTGTCTCCAGGATGAACTCAGTGAAACGAGACCACTTCGCTCTCCTTCTCTTTCACACGGAATTGCAGGCACTTTGGGAGGAGTGGATTTGCCTTTTATTTCTTTCACATTTAACAACCCAAGGTCTTGACTTCTTGACCCTTTGGAGGGCTTCGAAGGACTCAACCATGAGAATAAGTAATAGCCAGCTGTTCAGAGACCATGATGGTAACCAGAAGAATAGACTGGGCCCAAAGTGGTACGCTTCCCTGGACTGAACTGGTCAGGACATGAAAGGGGATAGCGATCCCCTGATGCCAGAGGTCCTGAATGGCAGACCCTGGTTTGCACAAAGCCATTTCACAGTTTAATGGTAGCCCTCTGTATTTGCTGATATATGAAAGCATGAGATATTGAAGGTGCAAATAAGGAGCGTTAGCATCCTTTACTTGGCTAACAGGGAAATTTTTAAGCAAGGATTCATGTTCATTAATAAGTCTCATAATTATTCTTCATCATAAAATAAATTGATTTCAGGAGCTTTTCCATGGTATATGAGACTATGCTGAAATAATCCATGCTAACTGGAATCCCCTTAAAAGCAATAGCCACATTTATTATTAAATAAATATTTTTAATTACTGCAGCACTCAGGAGGTGGCCAAGTCAGTGGCTCAGTTGTGCTGGGTGCTGTGCAAAAACAAAGCAAAAAGGAGCACTCAAAATCTCAGCGCACAGTTAAACACCAGCTTGCTCCATGTTGTAAGCTGGGATAACCATCCCTCTGCAGTGATCCTGTGGTTTGCGTACATTTAAAAAATGTCTCCTGTTATGTGCCTTGGTTAAAATTATGAGGGAAAGACTTTAGAGGAAAGATTCCTGTATTCTTTACCGGAGTGTGTGGTTTCTTCGATCCATACGCATCTCCTGACTCTATTCTGAAGAACAAATCAGAGCTTCATTTGAAGGCTTGTCCACCGACTGATTTATCTGTTAACTGAACAAGCACTCTCCCAAACTGTGCTCAAAATAGTATTGCTTCCCATACACAGATTATTCCCAGTACTTTGTTCTCCTTAATCATGAGACTGAACTCTTCTTGTTTCTTGAGTCTCTCAGGCAGATTGCATGATCTCTTATCAAGAGAAAAAAGGTGAAATAAGAATCATGTTACAACCCAAATGTAGCAGGAGGCTTCTGTCGAGCTCTCCTGTTTATTTTAGTCATTTGGCCACCTTCCCACACCAGATAATGCTGATCTGAGGCATAAGTTGTGGGCTCTGTGTGGTGGTAGAGATACGCTAGCCAAGAAACTCTTTTTGGGGAAAAGCCCACAGATATGAGTCACGCTCGAAATTCACTGGCCACCTCCGTTAACCTGCCGTACTGGTTTTGATTCTGATCTCTTGGGAGTGGATGGCTGCAAACACAGAGACTTAGCTCGAAACCTTCTGACCATGACAGCTTCCCATGGTGCAAGCAGCTTTCTGTGATACCACAGATTGGCTTTCTGTGGCCACTCCACCTAGAAGATCCTCTGCCAACCTCCCCACCTTTGGCAGTAATTTCCAATGCCACGTTCCCACTTCACTTGCGCTCCTAGGTTTGCTTGTGGGGAGCACACGCTGAACCAAGCAGGGGAACCAGTTGGGTTATATTATTATTTTTTTAAGAGTGTTTTTAGGTGGCTCGGTTCTCTCAGTACAGACTCAGGCAGAGCTGTATCAGCCCAGCTGAGCCAGCTGTGCTCTGTGTAGCGGTAGTGGGGCTGAGTGTTTTGGGGGCTCGGGCGAGAGGAGAGGTGGAGTGGGGTTTGCTGACAGTGGCATGGTCATGGGGAGAGTTATCCATGGAAACATGCACCATACTGAAAAGATCGGCTAGATTTGCCACTTGTGAATGTTGCTTTGTGAAGGGAAATGAACCTGTGAGTGAGCGATAGAATGGATTTGGGAGACTGGAAAAAAGGAAAATTAATTACCTCAGGGAAACCTCCTCAAAGCTTTCATTTTGGGGAAGTCAAGATATACCAAACAGGGATGTCTAGGCTTGCACAAGTAAGATATACAAGCCTTTGAGGTAGCAAGCCCTAGCAGTATGTCCTCATGCAAGGCGAAGGTGCAATGCTTGCATGAGGCTGCATACTTGTACTTGCTTAATCCGGCCAGCTTCTTACACAGAGGCAGGGGAGGCTGTGATGTAGAGTACAGCTTCATCTAGAGCACGTCCCTGGTGAAATTAAGCATTGACAGTCCATCTAACCTTCAGGCTACCTTGTACCTGCACTGCTTATCTCCACGTGAGACACACTGAGCTGACAAATGCCACAATCATATCTTCACTGCATTTTTTTAATGACAGTTTAACCCATCCCTTTTTCTTTATTTGATAATCATGGAAAGTGATTGATCCCTCAGGCACACGGTCACTGGAGTGCTTAAGGCTTCATTTTGGGATGCAGAAGGTAGGGCAACTGAGGCAGCTAGAGAGTATGACAGATTACTGTAGACAGTCTAGGTTACAGCTGCCACCTTAAGAGGCAGTGCCTGTTGGCCAAAATAAGGCAGATGTAGCCTGACAGGTTAGACTGGGTCTCAGGTAGCCTCCCACAAGCTCTTTCATTTGTCTGTGGTGGTAAAGTTGCTCTATCATAATTTACAAATGCCATATGTGACCTGCTATACGTCTCGGGTCTCCTCATGCCCTTGCTCCCCATCATGTGCCTGTAGCTATAACTTCACTTTTAAAGTGCTGAAGAGCTGTAACAGGCATTTCTGTGACACATACATGTGTCTGAAAGCCTGGGCCCCGAAGTTGTTTATTTATAGGCTACTAGACATGCTTGGCTCCTATTTCTGAAACAGGCACTTCCCCATCACATTTGTGACCATCGTGACCCATGCTCAGCTACCGCAGTTTAGGTTTTCTGCTCTCTTTTGCCACCCAGTATTAGAAGACCTAAGGTGGTGGAACCAAAATGAGCTTCTCCAGAAGGGGAGAACCACAGGCAGAGGTTTAGCTCTCGTACAGGAGAAAGATTTGTAAGGGCAAGGACTCAGCCATCAACAGTAGGTGGGGGACCCCAATGCCCCAACTTAAGCCCTGGGAAAGAAGAAGCCTTTGCAGGCAGGAGCAGAGCTGTACAGTGCACAGCAAATAAGTAGATCAAGGAGAGATGTATGTAAGGCAGGCCCTGAGCAGAGGCTTTGGGTTTTTTTTGGATCACTGTTTTTGACTGATGATACGGACACTATGTCTCCGGATCAAAAGGGAATGAAAAACAATCCAAAACCAGCTCCAAACCTCCCTCAAGTACTCCAGTATTCTCAATGAACTTCTGCAAAGTGAAGAAAAAAGCAAAAATAAAATACAGAGAGCTGAAAAAAAGAGCCCACATAATTCTCTGAATACAGGCTGCCTCACAGCTGAAATTCCCCAAGCCAACCCATGTTTCACTAGCAAACAAACAAGTGGGAACATCAGCCTTTTTGCAAGAGTTTGGGTGAAAATCCTGCTACGTCTTCTCTCTCTGCTTAGCAGACCGGACAGTGTGATCATCCATGTGGACTTCACCCAAATCCAACAGGGACGTCCCCAGCTGTAACGCTTGTTCCCCACTTGCACGCTGCCATGCCTTGATGGGGTTACAGAGGAGATGGGTGCGGGCAAGAGCCAGGTTTGCAACTTTTCTGTGTGCTTATAAAATGGTCTCACAGCTCCAGTGAGCTAGATATTGCAGGGCTAATGGCTGGTGAAAAATGCAGACTTTTTTTCCAGAATATGAAATCTTGTACAGTATTAACTGACCGTTCAGATAACATAAAAACACATTTTAAAATCACCTAAGCATATAGGTGGAAGTGGTTTAATTTCTTTCAAAATAAAATGTACTGAAGGGTGCCAAGATTCCCCAGTAAAAGGCTAAAACCCCGGCAGAGGCCCAAGGGTTGTTAAATCACCTTTAACCACGACATGTGCCCACGGGTGAGGGGAAGACGCGGCAGTGCTGCTGTGACCAAGGAGGCAGGATCGTGCCCTCCCGAGCTGGGCTGAAGAGCTCCTGCTGGGAACATCACCTCGCCGTGGAGAGCCACGAAAAGGAAAAGGAAAAAGGCTCTGAAAGGAAAAAGGCCGTGGCCAAACGTGAACATCTCAGTGGTAACCCCCCAATTGCATCTTTCAGACTACCCCAAACTTGTACCTGAGAGTCCTCGTCAGGCTGAGTATCGATAACTCAGGGAGAGAAAATGTCCGAGCTGTGCTGGGAAGCGGCTTCCAAATTATGAGACCGATTTCCCTGGAACCAACTCTGAGCATGTTCTTAAGACCCCTGGGTCAGGAAAAGATTTAAATGTGTGCGAATGTCCGTCCTGTCCGAGACACGCCACGAGCATGTACAGTTCTCGGAACTGGGCACAGGTTTAGGTCTTTTCCTGGGGCTGTGGGGTCACAGGCTTGAAAACCAGGGTTGGGAGCTGATCCCAGAGGATTGGTGGGGTGGGCATGGACCCAGGTACCAAGAATATAGTGGGCTCCTTGTCTTGCAAACCAAAAATATTTCCTCCCACCTCCCTCACCCCTCCGGGCCGACCTCTGGCACCTCTTGCCCACCGCGACAGTGGAAAGATGCAGGCATAATCTCAGAGAGAGGGTGGAGGAGAAAAAAAGACCCGTGATAGCAATGGCCTCCATGGGGAAATGTCTGTCCCTGGTGCAATCTGTCCATCTCATAACTACATTGCTATTTATCAAACCCCCATCGCCTGTGGGTGCGTAATGCAAAACCCCAGCTCAAGGGAGACGAGGTGAAGAAGACGGCACGGGGACTCCCGCAGGCGATGCACCTGACTTCCACCCAGACCTGGCTTCGAGATCTGCCCTCCCCAAAGGCAGGGCTTTCTCCTGCCCCAAAGATGGGGCTCAGGCCCCCCCGGCAGAAGGACAACCCACGGGGGAGCAGCAGGGCACCTGGCTCGTGCTGGGTGAGCCTTACGTGGGGAAAGAGGCCACCGCTGTCTGCAGGGACAGCCGTGACGCCGATGCAGAAGGAGGGTGTCCTTGAAGGGAGCCGTGGCTGCCGTTCTGGTAAGCTTGTGGCAGTGTTTTTCCGTTAAATCCCGATTAACTCAGCCTGAAAGGCTCAGCTCAGGCAAGCGTGGGATATAGAAGGACTCCTGGAGGCAGCTCAGGTAAACTATACGCTTTACAACCTCTGCTTTTAGTGTCTTGTTTTAAGAGTCTGTTAACTTAGCGTATAAATCACATCTTTTAATATAGGAAAGTGAGATAGGTCTGAATTAGAAAATGCCTGGAAATTCAGGTTTTGATTGCTGTTCTTCCTCTGTACTTCAAATTAAGAGTGGGCTATTAATGGCAACACGGAAATTCCTGAGTAATGCAGTTTAAGCTGGATGTTTTAAACCATTTAGACATAAAGGACCAGATTCTCCTTTATACAAAGGCCCTAAAGTGATAGAAAATAATATTTAAATCCTCTTTCAGACCTAAACATTTTCATTAAGAGTAATTTTTATAGTATGTGTCTAATCCAATCTAATCTTGCAAAAGATGGTTTAGTGCTTTTAGTACAAAGTATTTACATGATAACTGATAAAGTGAATACATCATTTTGCCAGCTATTGAAAAATACTTAATAATTCCAGTTGGAGCACTCAGCTGTAAGAGCTGCTTTCCATTTCAGTGAACTTTCTGCTACGGAGAGGAAAGAAATGATTCCTCCACATGGCTGAGCATCAGGTTTCTTTGAGCATGAAAGCAGGCTTGTAAAGGGTCAGTGTTTATGGTTGCCTGTGTCCAGCAGGAGTGTTTTCTGACGTGCAAATAACCTGCCATCCACTAGCATGCTTTAAGCAGCTCTGCTTTCAAACCTTCTTCTGCAAGCCTGTGTCAGCCCAGCCCAGCCTGTGCATGGATCAGCTTCATTTAAGGAGGTGGTAGCGTAGTTTCTGGGGTGCTGTGTGAAAAACATTCAGTGGCAAAATAAAAAATTGAAAAAGGTATCTGTGGACCACAGACGGGCTCTCCTGCCCTTCTCCCACTCTGCATTCAGCTCTGAAGACAATCTCTGCTAACTCAGAAGAACACCAGGGGTTGATTTCCAGCAGAAGGTTGACTCGGAGCAACTCTTTTTCTGAAACAGTCCTTACAGCTACTAGCTGGGGGTTTGCCTTGTTTTGTTTTAGCAGTGCTCACTGTTTAACCAAGTGAGGATGTTTAACCAAGTGAGGATGTCCTCATACTTTTGGGTAAGCTGAATAGTGCTCTGGGCTCCACAGGCTGTACCTGGTGCCTGAGGTGACTCACTCAGATGTAGCTATTTAAGCTGTAGCATCTACATGCCCTCCCTCCTGTGTATGTGTACCTCTGACTTTACATCCCAGGAAATAAAATGACTGCATCGCACAACCAAACATACACCACGAAAAAATCCACTTAGGTGCCTGGCAGCTCAGGAATAACCTCAAGCTGAAGCCGCAGACTCCCTCTGTATTTGAAATATTTAGGGACAACACTGATTTTACACTCACTCGGCAGAGAGGGGTGGGCAAAGGGCTGCCCTCAGCCCGTCAGGTCGCTGACCGTTGCAATGCTTTCCACATGTGGCAGCCCTGCTGCAGGACCCGGCTTCTTATACAGTCACCCCCTCTCCCTGTTCCCATAGCTCTGCCGCTGCTCTCATGCCAGATCTAGCAACAAATCTAGATGAAAAAAAAAAAAAAAAAAAAAAAAACCAGACAAAATTTTGGAAAAAGCCACTTTATTTCAGCCTAGCTGGGGAGGTAGTTTGTGGATAAGAGTGAACAGCCAAGACCAGGCAGGGCAAGAATTGTCTAAGCCATCTGATAATAGTAAGCTAAAAGTTGCCTGGCAGATGACACGTTAAAACTGGCCAGACTGTAATCTGGAGTGAAGGGAGAGGGAGGAGAAAAAGGCCAAAAGAAAAGGCAGGAAGGAGAGGACTTGTACCCATCTGGAATTTCATCCTGGATGGAGCAGGATGGCTGAGATCCTCTTTCTTGGGCAGCTACATGTGTCCCTGGTCCATGGAGGCTCTGTGGTAAAACATGACTTACCTGGGGAGCACAAGGAGAAACCCCCAAGTGTCCTGCACTCCAGTCACACCTGCACGACAGGTTGTACTTCTGCCATGTCACTACTCATCTATGAAAAAATAACTGAGAGGATGTTTTGGGGGACAGCTAATGTTACAGTACTTTTCTGAAAGGCAATCTACCCACGGCAACATTGCATAGTTGAACACCAGGCTCCCATAAATAATTAGCAATGCAAATCTTCGCCTCGCCTTTTATCTTTGTCACTGTGACTGGAATGCACCCCACTACCATCTGTGATTATATTTCATGCGTCACTAAAACCACAAGGTATGCTTTTTACATGCCTGATGTCCACCCCTCCACCAGCACTGTCCATAAATCTCCTTTTTTTCCTAAGATGCTAGGACCCACTGGCAAAATCTGAAGACTTGCCAAGTATTTGCTTGAAATATTAATATATTGTTAAAAACAGGAGCTCTTCACGGAAGACATATCTGACATTTCCAAGGAGTGTCTGGTGAGCTAGAGTATCTGGAAAGTATCTGTTGTGAGCGTGATGGAAGAAGTGGTTCAGAATAATCTTTTGCAGCAGGAAGCAGTTTCAGCAAGGACCTTGCTTCACTAAAAAGAGAGATGCTGACAGAAGCTAACCTAAACCAGCTACAATATTTGTTATCGTTGTTAGCAGTTTTGATAATAATAGCCATAGCAACAACAACAATAATGACAGCAATAATTAATCAATGCAGGATGGGCTGCTCGCAGAAGGCTCATTGCCCCAGAGCCTTACCTGCTTGTTTACTGTGCTGTACAGTGCAGGATCCCTAAAAGTGACTTCATATTAAAGAAAAAAAAAACCCAGGTCTGCTTATTTTTAAGAACCACTGCAAAGTCTGTGTAGGCTATGAAAACATGTGCAGTCTAAGTAGTGAAATAAGAATTGAAAAAAATAAAACCCCTCAGATAATCCAAACCAAGAGCCTTTCCTTGAGTATACAGCAGTGATCCTAAACAAAGTCAGGGACACTGCTTAGGGCAAAGGCTTTTTGTGCCACGGCACTATGGAGAAACAGACCATTCCCTAAGGGATCATACACCTTTTCCACAGGTATCTCACTTGTCTGGGTACACCTACAGGCTGACAAAATGCTTTTATCCTGAAGATTGTTTAGGCACCCAAAAATTATTTGACATTAAGAAATATTTATCTCAGTGTGGTCCTATGCTGCCAGCTTGTTGGGAAATCATAGTACCCCAGCGAGTAGGTTGCAAAATCTTTGCTTAGGAAATTATTTTGTTTTTCACCTCTGCCACAATGATGCAGGTGTAGTTTACCCACCCACAAAGAAATCACAATTACTTTGTCTGAAATGGCCAGCATTAACACTGTAGTGAGGAAAAGACAATGAATCTTCTGCCGTATGATGCAGAGGTCACAACAGCCCAGACTCTGATAGCAGCGGAGAGAAGATGTAAGGTGACTGAGGACGAGTTCTAGATCAGACTCTCACGTTCTTGTGTGCTGTGGTGTGCGTGTATGAGCAGTTTTCATAATAACTGGTACGAAGAAGAGGAATTTTGACAGCATTCATGGGAAAAAAAAAATCCCTTCTTGCTTATCTTTGCATTTCTCCACCTGTGGTGCCACCACTGATCACCCTCTCTGAGCACCTACGGCACAGCTGGCCAGATGTGCTTCACTCCTTTGGCCTTTACCATGCCATAGGGGTTGGGAGAAGATCCTTAGAAGAGTTTTATTCCAAATCAGTCAGGTATGCTATGGAAATGCATGTAACAGGGTGTTCGCATTGCCTAACCTAACCCACCCAGGACACGTGCGCCCATACCTGAGCCACCAGACTTCAGGAGTTTTTATTGATGGATTGAGCTGAAGGCTTGCGCCAGGCATGAGAAAAAAAGGCTGAAACACTTCAGGAGGGCTGCTGAACATCACACAGGTGCTATAGGTGTTTAAGAACGAGCTAACATTTTGTCAAGACATCTGTCAGAAATGGTATGTCTGTGGCGGATCTTGCCCAGGGGCCGAGGATTCAGCCCTGCTTTTCTGTGGCTTTGTGGTATTCAGTGAGTCCCATGGTCAGGAGGAGGAAAGCTGGAGGAAGCCACAGAGACCCCAGATTTCTCAGGAAGTTGTAACAGCTTAGAAAAGAAAGTTCATGAAAAAAACAGCTTTGGGGAAACATGAAGAGTATCAGAAATTTAAATTTTGAAACTTGCCTGAGGCATCACTTCTGGAAAAATCAAGCTACTACAACAAGTAGTGGCTTGATGTGGGATTTTCCTTACAACTATGTGATGTTCATTTTCACTAGGAAATGGTGCTAAGTGAGGAGGGGAGTGTGTGTTTTTTGCTACAAACTTCAATGTCTTTGTGAAAGAACCTGATAAGAGGCTTTGGCAAACCTTGTCCTGAGCTGTGCCTGGCACAAACTGTACCGAAGAGAGCTTATGTAGCCACTGGTAAATCACCTCCACCTCAGCTATTTGCAAAGTAAGGTCTGGGAAGCAGAGCCGGTCGAACTCATAGTAGTTTAATGAATCAGAGGGTTTAAAACAGTTGTCGTCATCTGAGCCTCTACCGCTCTGTCTGTCTGCATGTGGGACAATTTTATGGCCAAATCCTCATCTGGCCTCTTTAATAGCCTTGGTACAAGGGCTTGCATCAGTAATCACTCAAGTCTGTAGAAGTTTATCTGCCTGCGGCACCAGCCAATGTCTCGTCTGTTAGGCTGGCAATAAAAATTTGCTACCTAAGATTGTTTCCATATCAGAGAATAAAATTTAAAGGCTGACAGTTTAAAACACAGATGGCCTGGGCCAAATGGATGGTTTGGTGACTCTTTACAGAAATCACATAGAGTTTTTCAGCCTGACCCGAAGCAGATGGTGCGTTATCCAGAGACCTATGGTGTTACCAGGTACAGTGTCATACAGTTGCAGAGTCACCTCCACAGGGCTCCATGTGAAATTATGCAGCCAAGGACCAGAAGGACCACTCCTGTGATGTGCAACCCCATTGCTAATGGAAACTTCATTGCTAGAAGGGAGCCAGGCCCGTCCTCCTTTCTGAGAAAAGGTTCAACTACCCTATCACCAGAGAGACCTGTTTGTGTGCTGGAGAAACAGGGAAAGGGAGAGGACTACTTACAGAGCACTAACATGCGACTCTTGTAGGACATGTCTGTTTTCACCCTGAGGGTAAGGCAGGACACTCACACTTTTTACCACCCTGGGTTTGGGGCTTGATCCAGAGACCTTGAAAACTTTCCATTAACTTCAGTGGAGTTTGGATCATGCCTGAAAGCTACCCAACAGCCTGGAAGGGGGAAAAGATAAACTGACTTTTTCCCCTGGAAAGATCCAGGAGAATAGTTCAGGCAGAGAGAAGTAGGATATTGTGGCATTTTGGGTTTTGTTGGGGGTTTTTTTGTTGTTGTTTGGTTGGGTTTTTCTTCCCCGCAGCAGCTCATACTCTAATGCCTGGATTATTTTTAATGTTACATTCTTCTTCTTGTTGTGATTTCTAAGGAGAACAGCCCGCAGGGCCTTTGGCCATGGGGGCCGGCAGGCAGCTGAAACAGAGCAGCAGGAATTCCTGCAGAGAAACGCGGTCCAGAGCTGACAAACCCATCGCGATCCTTGTGACTATCTCAGGGGCTCGTCAGCAAGCTCCGGGAAAGATAGGGGTTTGATGTGAGCCGTGTTCTTGTTTAGTCTGGGCCTGGTCCAAAGTCAGTCTTAATGCTCTGGTTTATGTTCTGGCTGAACTAAGCTTTGCATTTCCATTTTTGAGAGATCCCAGAGAGCAGACTCCTGGTGTGAAAGCCCTATCAGCCAGGCTGCTGATCTGAAACAAAAATCTCACATTTGTTTCCTTTCACATCATTTTGGTTTAGGAGCACAGACACATTTAACAGGAACACTCACCCTAAAAATAACGTCTTCAGAACAGTTGGAGAATCAAGATTTTTACTTTTTAATGATTACATTAAGCAGCCCTGCTTTACGATCTGGCCTTGGAACCGATATTGCACAACCAATCAGCCTTACAGACAAAAACAGTTTTCACACCTTGCTACTTTTAAGATCAAATGCCTTTTAATGGCTTTTCTACTAATTAGCTGCCATAACTTCCCAATCTCTTGGCAGAGGCTCTTTTTAATGTATGTCAATAAAACCACCAAGCATCACGGACTTTTATTCAAAGTATGTCGAGAAGGGATAAGCAAGCATAATGGCACTGCTTTCTCCCCACTAATGGCCACCTACAGCTGCATCCCTCCGAAAATCAAACCTGCCCAGGCAGGAGTTGCCAGGAGGGGCTGGGAATGGGGAGACCCCTCAGTAGGGCTGAAGTGGCCAGGAGGACGGAGCAGAAGGCTATTGCTACAGCCCTGTCACAGGTTTCTCTGCTGCTAAAGCAAAGTCCAAAGCCCAGAGGCATAGCCCTCCATCTGGGATACAGGGGATTGATAAACCCGGTGGCTGTTTCAGAGACGGAGAGAATTGTGCAGCTGCCATGATGGTCCCTTACAGTTCCCCTCTTTTCCCACGGGACAGCTCTTCAGTCTGAGCGATGTGCCAATAAACATAATGTCAGCAAAGAAAAAAGCCATCTGAGTATAAATAAAAGGGGCCAAAGCCTCCTTAGCTGTGGTCGGTCTCTAAGCATCTCCGTGATCTAGATGTTGCCAACAGTAAGTCCAGCTCTTGCGCCCTCCCTCTCACAAATGGCTTTGCTCAAGCAGTATCAAGGGCTGGCTGGGCTAATATTAATAGTTGATATTAAGGGAATACACACAATCACACTAGGGAGTAATAAGAGATCCGGAACATGCCCTTGGATGCCCATTTTAAAATAAACATTTACGTTCTCAGTTCTTCAGCAGTCCACAGTAGGACCAGCTTAATGCTATAATCTCAGGATTTGTCAGCTTGGATCGCACTGAACATTGGCCTTTCTAGTCTTACACTGCAAGCTGTCTCATTATTCCCAGCTAATGCAATTATTTGTGCTCATATTTTCCACACAGTCTCAATACAACACTCAGACATTTCAAACCCATAGTTTAATTAAATTATAGCAACCAGGGTTATTTCAGTTCCAGGAGTATCTGTGGCAGAGATGGTGAGGATAAATGTGGCACTTGTGCTTTCAGGGAAGGGGATAGACTCTGTTCTGTGTGAAGCTGAAGCTTTCAGAGGACTGACTTTCATTAGCATCTGAATCCTCTAGAAATTGAGCTCCTTTCGCCCATTTCAAGTTGGACGCTCCAAGATGGAAACCATCAAGATCACTTGCAGAAACTTTCTTACGCATGCAAGGAGAGCTGGAGATCCAGCTATTCCTCTGTGCTAAAGAAGCATTTTTACGTGGTTTAGACATCCTCTGTGCAGCCAGGCATGCCAAGACAGCATGGCTCCCTATGTGAAGCTCTGCTTGGCCTTTACTTTTACTAGCCACCCAAAGAGCAACGTTAAGTTTCTATGTGTTAAGTTATGTGACTAAAGGGCAAGCAGTTAAGACCAGCAAGGATCAATGACGGATGGAGGCAGCCTAGTGACCTGAGCAGTGAAAACCCACTGAACCAGCAACTCCCTACAACCATCAAAGGAGAAGGATTAGACCATTACTGGTGTGAAAGACCCCATGATGAGACAGCCACATGGGTCAGACAGCCATGCATGAGAAAGGGAGATACTGCCTACCAGGATGCAGGACTTGGCATGGTAGACATAGGATTGTATGAAATTTCTTACGGGACATTTTCAGGAGACTGTGGGAATGTGTGGGTCTGAGTAAGGGATGCTTATGGGAAGGACCAGAGGTGGAAAAATGGAGGCATCCAGATGAATTGGGGGGTAACAAACATGAGGAAATAGAGGGGAAAATGGGATAAAAGGGCCCAGTTGGGTATAGACTTGCTTGACTGAGTCCTGTGCTTCATCCCCACCATCTATCCTGTATTCTCACTATATCTTATTTCTAACTGGCTTCTGTGAGGGTGCACTCTCTGTCCTGAGTCATTTTGTGTGAGTGCTACCAGACTTCAGACCAGACTAGTAGGATTAGAGAGTACCAGCACCCAGAGGGGGATCACAGACCTCCGGGGCTCATAGGTCCAAGCGCCAGCAGCTGGAAGAGACCGGGAGCTAGGTGCCAACTAGAAGACACGGTGTCTATGACCAGCTCCTGAAGTGACCATACATTTGTGTGTATATCCCAGTAGTGGACTTCAATCCTGATCCCCCAGAAAGGGGGAACAGGATGGGGCTGTCTGTGCTGCTCACGTTTGTGTGAGCGCTGGTTGTGCCGATAAAGGCACCGATTCCTCTTTGTGCTGATCCGTGTGAACAGTGATGTGCATATTGTGTGTGTTTGCCTATCGGGAATACATGCTCAGCCTCGCTACAGGCTGGACCCCTGAACCTGGAGCATCCTCACCTTCATCCCGAAGCTCACCAGATTCAGCCACCCCTCACACCACCAACTTGCTGGAGACTCCATGTTGAGGCACTTTCCTAGATTTCCAGAGACAGACTCTGTCCCAAGAAGACTTCCTTTCCAAGCCTCATTATCAACTTTCAAAATGTCCCATGCAACTTGGGGAGAAACATCTGGCTGCCTCTGGCTTTGTATCTTTTCTCGGAGAATGGTCCAACACCCCCTTCACGTGAATCATCGCTTCTCTGGGAATGGAATGACGGTGGTTTGCCAGTTATCCTTAAATCACTCCTACCACCAGACAGGCTTGAAGATAAAGTAAGGAATGAATTTATTCAGGAATCCAAAGATCAGCACTACGATCTCCTTATTTAGAGGCAGCTGTGCAGAAATAAAAGAAAACTTACAGCTGCAGATAGATTATTCTAACTGTTCTCTGTTTTATCCAGTTAAAACGCTCTCAGCATGCTTATATACCTTTCAGCTGGAAACTTGTCTTTAAGCAAGACCTGGTCCACAGCATGTATTTCATCGAAGGGATGTTGATTCAGGGATATGTATGTCCTTGCACACCTCTTTTCTCCCCTGGGATGTTTCAGGTCCCCCTCACACCTCTGCCATTCATGCCATCACCTGGCCTGAGAAGTGTTGGTGCGTGCTGGATAGGTGGGATCTTCTGCCCAGACAGGGAAAAAATCTCACCATCCTGGTGCTTACCTTAATGCATGCTGACTGGGAAGGAAAGCTTCTCCTCAAAGGCAGAGCAGGATTCAAGCCTCCTTGCGTTAATTCTTTATACGCTCAAAACACCAGCTCATATATATGCATAAGCTAACAATCATAGTAGATATAAACATATAAACAGTGATAATGCATGTAGTTAATTGGATCTTGGCTGCATCGAGACAAGAATTAATGGTAACCAAATTATTTCAGGCTGACAATGACATGAACATGCTTGGTATGAACAATGTCCCTGCAATACCCCGTGAGGGTGTTTTCTTCCTTTGAAGGTATGGATGTACTGGACGAGAGAATTTTGGAAAATATTAAAACCAAAAGTCATTTATCATACTGCATATTCTATTAACACAGTTTTATTTTCCATCTGTTCTCCCAAATCCAGGATCCATGTTAGCCAATGCTTTGCACCAAGCAGTCCCTGTGTTTAGATCTCATATGTGACACTAGTACCCATCCTCGCTTACAAAGTTTCACAACTGGCCGCTGATGGCAAAAGTCTTTACTTCTTTTGTAAGGGCTGTAGACATACCTGTCCCTGTCACATTAACATCAGGAGGAATGATCTTGGGTTGTCTGACATTAACCTGATCTCACCCCTGTGAAGAATGATTTTGACCTACAGGTTATTTTGCTTTGCACAAGCACTGCTGGCCGGCCGGTGTTATGCAGGAGGGTTGTCCTTGATAAGATGCTGGCATTCAAATCTACCAAGCCACCAAGAAAAAGCCAAGCAATTTGAGCTGCTAGCACGATACCGTGTTTGAAAAGGAGCAGAAATGCTCTGTTACTGACAGTCACATTGAGAGATGACGCAAACCATTTTCCATCATAGCAGCATAGGTCACACATTTGAAAGGCTCCTCTGTTAAGTCCTTTAATGCAACTGCGTCAGAAAGGGGATTTGGGGAGATGTGTTCCTGGGATCCCCTGGGCCTCCTCTACCACACCTTCCTCCTCCTCCTGCCCCAAGCCAGCATGTGTAATGGAGGTGGTGAAACCCTCTTTTATAGACAGGGAAGCAAGTTTACATCACGTTTGGTGGAACTATGACTGCGGAGGGGCTCCTCCTGGGCTGGCAGCCTTGGAAAGAAGCTGCAGCAGGGGTTGGGGAGTGAGGGGTTTCTCCCCTGGGGGTAACGAGAGGTCTCATGGGAAGGGCCCATCACAGAGCTCAGCTTTGAGTCCTTAATCATTTCAGGTCAGGTCTGGATGCCATAAACCAGGGGAAAGAATAGAGCAGCTGAGCTCGTTAAGTGCCCAGGTGAGCTCCTACCAATGCTCTTCCATGGCGCTGCACAAGATGTCCTGGAAACATCTTGCAGCTTTGCAGACAAGCAGACACCTCTGTGCTGGTTTGGTACCTAGCTGTAGAGTAAATGGAGATTCACACCTCTTCTGCAGCACTCAGATTTTTCTTTTTTTTAAGGTATAACCTCCCCCAACCTATTAGATTCTATTAATGAAATGATTGTGTTTCTATACAGTTCAATATTTGTTTTTCTAAAAATTTGATCTCTAGAAGTCCAAGTTGTCTCTGGAGCCCTTCCTGTACACAAAGATAGATCAGGACCAAAGCAGGATCAGAGCCAGAGAGCCCACAGGTCCGGGTTCTGGTGTTGTTTTAGGATTTGTTGTGATGATGCACAGAATTGAATGCCCTAAAAGCATTTCAGCATGCAAGGCAGAGATAACAACTTCTCTTTCTTTCTACTTGTTGCTTTCCCTTTGTTCTAGACTCTTCAATGCCAGGAGGCATTTTTTTTTTATACTTTTTTAGCTTTGGCAACTATTGAACCTCTTCAGGTCCATGCTCAATTGCAAACCATGGGCGATGCCTGCGGCTCAGGCAGGGATGCAGGAAAATGCCTTCTTCTCTACAGGCTCTTGCAAAAGAGCTCATTCTTCCTAAAAGATAGAAAGAAGCACTGCTGCCTGCTGAGAGGGAGCCAAGCTTATTGCAATCACAGATCAAAGCGAGGTGTGAACCTCTCATCTCCATCTTGGCAGGGTGCCCTCCAGAACATTTAACGTTTGTGCCCAGAAATTCAATGGCAGATTTGTTTACAGAAGTGTTTTCCAAGAGATGCTTGGGCTTCGCTCAGCAGCTGCCCTTATCGCTGGTGCCGGGCATAACCTTTGCGTGTCTGGGTGATTTATCGATTTGAACTGCTTTCCACAAGACTCCAGTTTGCGAGGCAGGGCCGTAAAACAACAACTCGTCTCGGTTTGGCGTGCCCTGCCAAAACGGTGCCAGACGCGCACCCTCGTGCGGGGCTTGACAGGTGAGGAATAGCGCGAGAACATTTGTCAGCTGCAAGCGAAGAGGAATAACGCGCCGTAGGGAGATAAAGTTAAGCGGGGAGATGTGTGGGGGGGGATGCGGCGAAGGGGGAAAAGTGCAGATGTTTTGAGGAAACACCTGCTAAACCTTGAGGGGAAAGAAGTGGTGGCAAGGATGTTAAGGAGGCAGAGATTGAGAGGATTAGCTTGCGGGTTTTGTGGCTGGAGTGGAGAGGGGAGGTTGGCAGAACACGCTGCTGAGACCGCAGGTGCCCAGGGCAGAAAAGAAACAGGGGGGAGATGTGGTGTGCCAGCCGTAAAAGATGAGAGGAGAAGAGATGGTGCAAGATGGAAAGAAACGCAAAGAAAATTATGGTAATGCTAAGGTGGTCTAGTATTACATTGGATGATGGTTTTTCCAAGGCGTACAGGTGGCAATTAGGAAAAGATCAGCAAATTCTTTAGTCAGGACATGTGCAAAAACAGAATGCAGATTTCGCATGACGAAGACTCTAATCTCACTATCCTTCAGTTATATTGTATGTAAGCGTATCTTTTTAAAGCGTGAAAAAGGCACTGTGTATTTTTTCCCAACAATCTGAAAATCAGAGAGCTCTTTGTGTATTTTGATCAGTGTGTAACTAACAATTTAGCTAGTCTCAGCTGACAAGACACACATAGCAAAGACATGTTGCTTCCTTCTTCAGCATGCCTTGGTTTTGGTTTCAGCGCTCTGACAACTTAATGGCTAAACATGTCTGTCAAGACTTTCAAATTAATGCATGGCCATAGAATTGATTATTTGTTTTTTAACCGTTTCTGAAAAAATCTGAGCAGCTCTGATAACGACAGAAGTAGCACTGTCATTTAACTGAGGTACCATAAAGAGCTGTCCTCCTGGTAAATGTCATGTTCTCTGTCAAACTTGGCCATAAAATTAGGGTGCCCGTTTTAATACACATAGCTTTTTTCAGCCACCAGTAAAATCCCTGTGAGCTCTCACAAAAAGTCATCACTGAAACAGATAAAGTATTAATACAATCAGGTGAAGGCTTTTTATGTTATGGATGAGAAAAGAGGCAAATCAGTGACTCATCGAAGAGAGAAGACAAGCGTTTGAGGCTCATCATAGTCACGTACAGGATCTGGGTGAGGGGAACAAGTAGGTGTCAGGTTTGACATTAATTTTGGCACTTGCGTCCAGGCTAATCTAGGCTCTACGGTGAAATTTTTCACATTGTGCTAAATGGCCTAAAAGGTCCATGGTAGCCCCGGGCTGCACTTCTATCAGCAAGGCAACAAACCGCTAGCAAAGATTGAGTTACCAGTTACGCAGCTGATTATGTCTCCGGGGGAAGGATATACACCGTAACACCAACAGCTGCTCTTTATAAACATAACTTTTTAATATTGCTGGGCTTGCTTCAAGTTGCACACGATGGCCTTCAGCAGGCTAACCTGAGCCATCAGGCTTACACCCAGGCAATGCCAAAAAGGGGGGGCCACTGTCCTATTCCGCAGTGTGCAGAGATGATACCAGGCTTAAACATTTTATGCAAGATTTTAGATTTATCACCACTGCCAGCTGCATTATCCTAGTTTCTATTCCTGTGCTGTTTTGGGAAATGCCTTTGAAGGTAGTATAATATCATACTTGTTTTACAACTGAAGTCCTACTTAATATGTCCTAAGAACAGCCTATTGACTGTGATGTAGTGTGTGCAGACAGGACAATTTTGGGGTGCACCTCTTCTTGAGACCATGTGCCCCCCACCCAGCATGAACCCTGAGGCAGAAGATGTAGGGAAAGGGCTATCACAGCCACTCTTGGGGATTTTTGCTGGGAAATGTGCTCCTGCCAGCAGGATCCTTCTAATGGCTGTGGAGGTCTGGGAAATTCTTAGTCTGCTAAGGGTTGGGGTTTTTTTATGATCTCGGTGTATTTTTCAGATCTTGTTCTCAGCAATGATCTCTCTCATAGTTTCCCCTATAAGTGGGAAACCTGAGCCCCAGGGAGCTTAATTTGATTTTTTTAAAGTGCTTGGCACTTGCAGCTCCTCTGTCCTTCAGTGGGACTTGCATGCACTTGCCAGGTTTGATAATGTGGATGTCAGTGTCATGTCCAAGGTCACACAATGAATTAATGTCAGAGCTGGGATTATTATTGCTTATGGGTGGGCTGGTGATTACACCTATGCCTAAGGCAATCTACAGCTTCTGTTACAAAGGTCTGCTTTAGTCTCTTATGCATGCCAAAATAAAACTGCTTAGGCTGAAATTCCTTATCTATACAAGCACTTTTGTACCTGGGGGCAGGCGAAGCAGACTGGGCTCTTGCTTGCTTAATTTTGCTAGTGGCAATTCCCAACTCTTGCTGCTGAGGTCGCAGCACTGTACTTCTCTCAGATAACAGTTATCTCATGAGAAAATACCTCTTTTCTAAAAGGAGTCCTGAAAGTTTCTTTTGCACATGTACTCATACTCACTGGTGGGCTTAGGTACAGTGGGGTAAAGATATTAATTCAAACAGGCAGGTGAGTGTGCAAATGGGGCACCAAAATTCAGTGTTACTGGGACTGCTTCTCTCATCTGCTTTGAATTCAGGCAATCACTTGGATACCTTTGTCACTGCAACCCACAAATAGGTATATCTCAGCTTGTTGTTAAGTGAAGCCCGCTTAGCTTTATCAGGACTTAGTTTGGTGGATTACGAGGGTAGAATTAGTTTTGGACTGAAGAAGTCTTAGCATGATCCAAAAACAGCAGCTACAGCGAACTGAACGAGTATTTCAGCCAAAATGGGAAAGGGCAGAGGTGGGGCCACGAAACAGCTGCTAAGAGCAGTGGCCTTTTGTGAGCTGTAGCATTTGCTGGGCAGATAAATGAAGTGAAGAAGAAATGATTCCTGCTTTTCCAACTTTATTTGCACTCTGATAATATATCCAGAGGTCCCTCTGGTTAAGAGGCACCATCCAGTCCTCTCATTACTCAGGGCGTTTGTCAGGGCTGTGTCACTAGATTGGCAAGGTGAACCCTCAGATATAGGGCCATTAAGTATGGGCAGAAAGGCAGCAGTGCAGCCTGGGGACGGGATTCATCTCCCCCTGTGTGAGCGGGATGGAGAGGGGGAGAAAGGGGAAAGCTCCCTAGGTTTTCCATGCAAAGTTTGGGTTCAGAGGTTTTGGAGAGTTGGGTATCTGAATTTTTAGACTAAGGCTCATCTGCATCATTTACCCCAACGTGGTATTGTTTGTGCTGGAAAGAATGCTCCTGCCTGTGCTCTGAGCCTCTGCCAGCCCCCAGGCTTGGGGGGTGCAAGCTGCAGAGACTGGGGATGGGAGGGACCAAACACCCTGAGCATTTGGGTTCAGAAACAGCTGGAGAAATTCATGGAAAGAAAAGGAAAAGAAAACAAAAAAAAATCCATCAAGGTCATTAAATATAGTTTGCTTCTGTCTCAGAGAGTCCCCAAACCAAAACCTCTGCGAATTCAGGAAACTGTTCTGGGGAATATATATTCCCAAGCATGAACCACTGGCCATTGCTGGAGGCAAGAAAATGGGCTAGGCTAACCTACATCTGGCCCAACACAGGCATTTTTGTGGCACACTACACACAGCAAGGGCATCTCACGCTGAGTGAGGCGCATTTCTCATACCTTCAGTCACCAGAATTTGGCTGTCTGGTGTGAGTCATCTCCTCTCCTCCTCAGCAGCAGGAGATAGGCACCTCCACCCACCAAAGAAATCACGCAGATAACCGGCTTACACCAGATGCCAGCTTTGGATGGCAAAAAGTAGGTGAGGTGAACTGCTGATGACAGCGCCCATGGAAAACACAGAGGTCACAGGGCTGCGAGCGTTTCAGCCTGCTCCCAAGCCTGCGCGTATCTTTGCGGCGATGACATCTTCTCGGAACCTCGGCTCAAAACACAGGGCAGGAGGGGAAGGCGGGCAGAGATGAAGCCCTTGGAAATCACACGTGCTTTGCTGCTTCGTGTGAAGGCACCTCCACCTCGCTTGTGCTCCAGAGCCTGGTGGCAGAGAGGACAACCACCCGCTGAGAGGGACCTGGGGTTGGGATCCTCCGGGTTCTCCTCCATCCTCAGGAGCCTGGAGGTCACTGGCATCCCTGAGGCTGCTGGTGCCGGAGCCCAAAAGCTGCCTGCCACGAGGATTTTCACAGGCATGGGAAGGCCTGAAGGTGTGCAACACTCCTGACACCCCTTGTGCCTCCTGGCAAAAGGCTGCGTGCCCACAGGTTTGCATGGGAGTCAGTGTTTGTACATGCTTTTCCTCCAGGTGCGGGGTGGCTGGGTTTGGGGTTTTATGTGCAAATGTCTTATCTGGAGGGTACTGGTGTGACCTGTGGCTGCGAAGGGCTGGAAGAAGGAGACAGGCTGATGGGTTGCTAGCACAGCCAAATCCCCAGTTCATAACGGCAAAAGCTAATCCCGTCTTCCTCACTGCCAGGGCCTGAGTGTAAAGTGTTTGCAAAATATTGACTACCAGCAAAGTCTCCACAGGCTCCCTCTTCCCCTTTGGCTCTGCTGCTAAGTCTCTGGCAGTCAATATCACATGTACAGAACCTACCTCTAAATCCTCCAAATTAGATTAAAGGCTCAACAACATCATAACATGGTTTTAGTCCCTGTGCTACCTACCAGGAACACAAATGTCAGGACAGCAAGGTCAGATTCCCATGACTATCTGTCAGTAGAGCTCTTCCTTTAGAAAAGGTAGTACCAGTGCAAGCTGGAGAGATTTTTGTTTGTTAAAGCTATCCTGAAGATTTACATCCTTCTTGGATGCCCACAGTCTGGCATCTTCCGTGACTTGCAGAGAATGACGGGGTGGATCCTGATCAGTGATAAAACTCCTAACCTTAGTGTAACGAAGAGGTAACAGGACCTTGGTCTCATTTCCACAGGGTGCTGTGCTTAAAACTTGCAGCATTTCCTTTGCCGTTCCGAAAGCACAGAAAGCAGCCCTTCTAGCACATGCACCTCCCGTTGCCTTGGAGCAGAGAATTGGCTGAAATTCTTGCTTTGCCTCCTCCCTGTGCCTTAGCCATGGGAGCAGCGGGGCTGGCTCCGGTGCCGCAGACCCATGGCAAAAGGGCCTGCCATGCCCCCGCTGCTTTGGGCCAGAGCACTTCAGCCCCTCTTTTTAAAGGGCTAAATTCCAATGCTGCTATAAAGCTGAGAAGCCCGGAGATGTCTCTACTCCCAGAAAACACCCACAGGAATACTTCTCCTCCATCGTTAGCAGCTTGACTTGTCACTGATGCTTTAGCCTTCTGATGGCATCCTTTTTCAAGGAGCCCTCCTTTCCCCGGTGAGCATCATCAAAGAGTAAAGCAATATCCCAAATGAAACTGGGACAGTTTAGAGGGGCAGCGGGGGGGCAACCAGCTTTACAGGACGTTTGCTTTTTTTCAGTGAGAAAAGCAGTAATGTTTGCCTTAAGAGATCTGTAATCCACCTTCTCAAGTAGTTAAGTGTGCTGGGAGGCCACCTTTACCCCAAGCTGGTCCCCAGTTGCTCGATGTTTACACCAGATCCAAATGTGCTCTGTAATCGGGCTGACACCTGGGGATTAAACATGTCGTTCGTGCCCAGAACATCCTGGGCTGGGGCTGGGGACAACCATCTTTTATCCAGGTTGTTTCTACAACATCACCGGACCTTTGAATCATGCAAACAAAAAAAATGGCTAACATGAAAAGGCTGAGGCTTTCCAGAGCTGTCCAAACATAAGTCTTAACTACCACATTTTTGCTGCTTATATGGCTTTTCATAACTGTTTATTGTTCTGGGAAGTGAGAAAGAGCAGTTTACATGGTAGCTAAAGGAACATGTGGCAAAAGACCGCTAGCTCTAGGATGAACAATATTTTAATCAGAAATCTGTGGGATATTTCTCTTATCTCCCTAACTTAAGTCTCTAGGCCACGCTCCTCATCCACGGTGCTTGGAAGCTGGGCATTTCTGCGTGGACGAAAGGAGATGCGTGCAAGTCATTTGTTCCAAGAGACTTGACTCAGGCTGTCAAATCATGTTGCTTGGCAGGGGCCGAGGACGTGCTGTTATGAGCTTTTTTATGTTAGGATGAACCCTTCAGATGCCAACTTCTCATTGGCTTGGAGTTAAAACCGTAAAACCTGACTGGGCTCCATGTCAAACCATAAATCAGTTTGTCATGTCAGAAAACCTGGCACATGGTTTGTGTTAGTATCCAGTCTCCAGGGCTTGACCCATGTTTGTATCCAAACGAGCTGAGACAAGCTGGGAGGTGACGCTATCTCCTAAAGACTATTGCTCGACCGGCACTCTGAAGAGAAGAGAGAGATTAAGGGAATGGGGGGCTCTTCAGGACTGTGGAATTAATAAATAAACCCAGCAAAGAAATCAAATCCCTCAGCAAATATTCCTGCTTCGGTCAGGAGGAGGAACAACTGGCAATCTCAGTTCAACAGCACAGTACTTCTTCAGAGAAGTATGCCGCTGTGTAAGAGTCATTTGCCTGCACATGGAGGCTGCCCAATGCTATTTCTTCACCTCCCTGTCGTAAAGAGAGATTTTCCTTTTCCTCCCCTTAAAAAAAACCACCTTAAAATAGCTGAACTTCGTATCAAGGGCTGTGTCTCTGCCGCAGCTTTCTCTGCAGAAGCACATTGAAATGCAGAGCAGGACCCAGCACCGGCAAGGAGGTGGGCAGGTTGTAACCCCCCGCTCTGTGCCGAGCCTTGCTCGGGCACGTTTTCCTCCAGACCCAGCAAGATGCTGCCCACGGGAGCTGCTGGAAAAGCTTTTTTCCACCTCTAATCTTTTGCTCCTTCCGTGTACGAGCATCCTCTTCACCCGGCGTCACACCGGGTGGCGAGCAAGCTCCTGCCCACGCAGATTTATTTCGTGACCTCAGGCTAGTCTCTAAAGTCACTGGGGTTTTTGCTGTGGAATGGGAGGACGGGCACTACCGTTCCCCACATGAGGAGGTGCAGGGGTAAAACGAGGCAGGACCCGAGGCACGGGCTCCCCTGCAACAAGGCTGCCCACCTGGGATGGACAGACAGGCAGGCGAAGGGCAGCTGGAGTTCGTTTAGATCTGCAAAGCAGTCGGCATTTCCTAGGGCGTTTCTGTCAATCCCAGAGCCCCGACAGCTAATCTGGTTGAGAAATTAGAGTTGCTCCTAGCTCAGCCAAAATATCTAGCCCTGAAATATCGCCCGGCTCCTTGGGGTCCCTCGCAGGACCTCCCTACAGCAGGTGAGTGTATTTTAAGACCAGGCACTCCCAAACGGAGCAGAGCGAAGGGCCGGGGCCGCTCAGGAGCTCGGCAGCCCTTTCTTCATACCGCTTCAGCTACGAAACCTTAAAAGGCTGGTAGTCACGGAGGTGCTGCGGTCCTTATCTCCTGCGGATGGCTGGTACTTTGGAGAGACTATATTTATAGCTCATCCGAAGCACAAACGCCTAACTGCCTAATTACTAAACACATAGTTTGGGCAATTCGATAAAGCAGCGAGTCCCCGTCCTCTCTCGTTCGCAGGCTCACAAGCAGAGGCAGCACCGAGCTGCAGCAAGGTAAGGCAGTACCTTGGTTTGGTTTTCAGCGTCCTTTGGGCCTTTTTCTCCTTTTCGCTTTCCCTTTGCAATGATTTCTCAGGGCTCTGGGTAGATATCCTGAGGGGAGCGCTGCTTTCTTAGGGGAAGAGTGGATTTTGAGATGTTTGTTCCTTTCTTGCTGCCAGGGCACATACAGAGCGTGTCTCTTTGTATTTCCAGTCTGCTGTTGGGAACCAGGTGCTAACCAACAGCTGCTCTTTAGTTTCTGCACTAATAATACGCTGTCATGTTTTCATGTTCTCAAGGAACACAACCATGTCTAACTATAGACACTTTCCTGTTTGAATAGCAAACTGAATGACTTCAGCCAGAAAGCTTTTGATTAGTTTTTTTTTTCCCCTCTATCAGCATTTTCTTCTTTATGATGAATATTTGGGAAATGAATAGATAGTGGAAAAAAAAGAGGACAGAAGGAACATTTTACTTTTTTCCCCTCTTTCAGACCATTTCCTAATGGCCATGAAAGAAAGAAAGGCAAATTACAGGCGATGCTTACTGATTTCGTGTTTAAACAATCACTTGTTATGGATTACAGCAGCTGTGTGAAAAGGGAAAAGAAAGCAAAGCACCGAAACATAACTGGGTGTCAAAGCAGGAATTCGTCAGAACTAGCCTGTAAAATAGCATTAGCAATAACTGCCAAATGCCAATTATCAGGCTATTGTTACATTAAATTACTTTTAACCTCATCTCATGAGAGCATTAATTTTCAAATGAAGCCAATAAAAGAAGACCTCTTTGGAAAAATAAGATTGTTTGTGCATGTGTGTACGTTTGTTTGGATGCATTTACACAGGCATTTTTAATATAAACATTCTTGTAATGAAAGGCTTTTTAATGCAAGGATCACAAAGTATGACACAAAGGTAAGAAATATTAATTTACTTTTAGCCCGAGAACTAAAGCTATTACCTTTTTCACCAGAGTTTGTTTACTATTCCATTATTTAGGAAATTAAATGAAAAAAGGCTTTTTTTTTTTTTTTTTTTTTCAAAATGCTGAGCGACCCTTGCTCCACGGACTTTGACAGGATCACAAATCCTTGGCACCCCTGGGAAGCAGGACTCCTTAGACCTAACCCAAAGCCAAGGCTTGTAGGAAAGCTCAACTCACTTCAAAGTGGTTGGGATTGGGCTCAGTCCCTAAGTGAGGATTTCAAAGGCAAAAGGGTAGGTCTTTAGTTGGTCCAAAGCTGCTGGAGATCCACCGATTTTAGGTGAGAGGTGGGTGTTTACACCAGGTGCTGATCAGGCTGGTGGCCGTGGAGAAGTTGGGTCCGGTCCCCGGTCCATCTCTTGGGCTCTCTTCCACCTTACCTGTGAAGAACAGCACGTAACTTCAGCGGAAGAAAAAAAGGCACGTAAAATGCCAAATTGTCTGCACACACGCCTATCTTCTCTCAAGGCTTACTGTCCCTGCATGGATGCCTTGGAAGACTTAATGTCTCCAGACACCGCAGCTGGCATCTCAGCATGTCTCCCTGCCCTCCAGCAGTAACAGTCCCACCACCTGACCGTGGTCTGGTCTCTTCAGATCTGCACAGAGCTCCCATCTTCTGCTCCCCAGCACTGGGGAGATGAGTTTTGTAAGTTGGCTGGAGCCCAAAGGTAGCTCGTCCCACCAGAGAGGACAGCATTGACTCTTAGCAGGCCACCAGCGGGAGCTGGCTGCTGCCTTAGCCAGACCCACTGCTCCTTTTGGTCTGTTTTTTCCAAAATCTTGCTGTTAAGCTAAACTGATGCGCCTCCGCAGTAAATTGTGCAATAAAGGAATCATGTACAAAACAAATATTTTTTTATAGAATAGTCTCACTTCTCCCTTACTAGAAATTTTCTCATGTCCTCAAATTCTTTGTCTATCATCCAAGCCTCAGGCTAAAACAATAAAAATAACAAAATCGTTCTGGCTGGGCACTTAGTGTTAAAGTATTGCCACTGATGTATTGACAGTATCCCCCCTTAAAAACAAGAAGCAGAAGTAGCATTCCAATCATGCGCAGCAAAACATTAGGGTTTTTTTAAAAAAATATGTTGGCCAAAGATCTTTGGCTTAAAAAAATGCAGGAACATACATACTAATGCAGGGATTTTTCACTGGATTTGAATTTAAAAGTGAAATAAAACAAAAAGACCCAAAGCCTCTTCCCAAAATGAACCCATTCTAAAGGCAGTCTTTCCAACAATAATACTTTGTTCTTACCTAGCATTTGAAAATATGATTAATGGATGAATAACTTTACTTTCTCCCTTCCAAACAGCAAGCCATCAGAACAAGGCAGACCTTTGATTGCAGCTGGCAAGAGGCTGGGAGGGGGCAGACTCATTCAAACACTTCTTTAATACAGAAAATGAAAAAGGCCATTTTAAAAGGAAGAAAACCAGAGAAGGAAGGGAATGTGAATACTGACTTGGGGGTGAAATCCTGGCCCCACTGAAATCAATGGGATTTTCTTAGAAACATCCACTGATAATTAGCAAAGCTCAGATCTCCTCCTTTTCCTCCTAATTCTAATAGTGCCAAACTTGTGTAGTTTTGCACCACCGAAGCGCATTTTCACATTTTCCCTTACCAGTTTTCCCTTTTTTGTAGCTGTGTATTGTCTAACCAGAGCACAGGCACCCTGACACAGTTGTTTTTCAGCAAGATGAATTATTACTGGCTGCAGTATTTTATCTTTGGCTTTATATCACAGTGAGTACAGTTTCATGCTGATAAGTCTCAGGCTGTTTCAACAATGTTCATCATCTAACGTTGATTAGCTTTGAGAAGCATAGGTCATATTACACAGAGTCCTAGTTTTTCTGAAAGCAGTTGGAGCAATTCTGCCTGGTTTTGCTCAGCTCACTCTGACACAAACATGGAAGGAGCACTACCATACACCTTTTAAAGGAATCTATCAACTTCATAAAACTCAAAAAGTTTCTGCTGCAGGTTGATTTACTGGCTACCATTAACACATGCCACCAAGTAGTAAAACTGAAAGAGCTAGAAGAAAAAATATTTTCTCCCAATTTCACTTTATCTTTTCAGTAACATTTTGTGTGAAGCCAGTTGTGCAGGTTTTCTTTTATAATATTTTTTTTCCCTGCTATCTCTGTGAAACTTCCATATCGCAACAAACGAGAGGAAAACTCTCCTTTAAAAAAGGAAAATAAGCACACTATCGAACCACATTGTCGCGGGAGTAGAATGGGCACAGACATGGGGACAGAAATTGTTTCACACACTTCATAAACAAAGCCTGTCAAGCTTAACGGATTTTTACCAAAGTCTCACTAGAAATTTGCATGCTTTCTGTTGGAGGGTAGTAGGTAACATTGACTAGTGCTCCTTTTTGGTAGTCTGCAGCTAGGGAAGCAAAGCCTGCAAAGCCTAGAGATTACCATACGAAAACAGGAATACCTACAATCTGCAGATACTGCCACACAGAAGCCCATTATTCTGTCATTTATCCCATTTTTTCAAATGCTGAGTATCCTAATTTCCTATGCATGAAGTCCATTGACTGCAACGGTGCAGAAGGCAGCAGGACACTCAAGGGCTTAGGACACCGATTATAATACAAAGAGAAAGACGTGCCAACACTGTATAGCATGAGACTCCTGGTACAGAACAATAAAAGAGAGGAAGCTATCAGAATAAACTCTATTTGTTGTAGTTTTCAGCTTGTGGGTGTAAGCCCCAGCTCAGGAATTCACATGAGCACAGGTTAAACACATTGTGTGTTACATACTCTTATGGCCCGCATTTCACATCATCAAGTATTTCTTCTCTCGACATCCTTTTAGGGGAGAAAAGTAGCACTTTTTCCTAATTCAGAAAGAAGTAAGGGCCAGATCTGAGGGCAGACTCAAGTGCTGAAGTGCAGCAAGGATCAGCAGGCTGTAGGGCTCCAAGAAATAAGTCTTGGAGACAGACTCTCCCCTCTTTTCCTTTCATCTGCCTTAAAAATCCTCTAGCCAACATGTGGGATGTTATGTCCAGCTCTGCTCAATTAAGCAAGGGGGGACCATTCTCTGGAGATTCATGAGTTGAACCAAGGCTATCCTGGTGCTGTAGGAACTCTTGAAAGTCTCCTTCCAGGTGCAAAGTGGGACCCAGAGCACAGAAGGAGCATGTCAGATGAATGGAAAGTGCTGCTGGTGGAAACAAGAACCTGTGTAGAAAGTGGAAATATTTTGTTAGGAATTTTTCCTCGCTTGGTGAGACTGTAACAGAGAGCAATAGTCTGCAGAAATGACTTTGCCTCTCAAAACAAAAGGGTGTGAAAGAGTTTATTCAGGAGTGAAGGGTTATGAAAAAGCATAGAAACTTAGGAGGAGGGACGGAACGATGATGGTTTTCTAGACCATCCATTCTCATCTGCAGGGAGAAAATGACACAAACCTATTTGAAAATTTGTAATGGCTATAGTCTTTTCAGCCAACATTACCTGAAAAAGTTTCAATCCAATGCACCTTCTTGTGCAAAGTTGAAGATCTCTGAAAAATTGGAGACTGCAATGGAAATGTTAACAGTCTTTTATAGAAATCCTGAATGGAAAGAAGAGGTTTTGCATGAGATTGGTACTTTCTTGACCTGATGCTATGAGTTAGACATGTATTCCTAATTATTTTTACTTCTGAAAAACATCAGTGTGACTGTGGTAACAATGACAATCAACCAGCTAGGACTCTGGTTGTCTCTCATTTTAGACTGACCATTTAAAATAATAAGAAGAACAGAACTTTTCCTAATAGTGGAAGGTGCTTATGTAAGTTTGTTTGTTAGGCAATCAATGGGAAAATATTCAATCATTATAAATAACCTATTATAAAAGACAATTGGAATGTCTTATCAGGATGGAGAAGGTCATTCATTTGTAAACTGTTTCACCTTCCATCTCATCAAATTCAGCAAGAGTTTTACTCTGAGGCTTCCAAGACTGGCTGCAGAAACGTGTCTGAGCTTCATGGTAATAATATTCACATTTCTTTGTAGACCACAACCTTCAATAAAGCCATGGTGTTATTTGTAATGCCATCTTACTTAAGTCTTGCAGTTCAGTAACTTGCAGATTCATAACCTAAGGAGGATCTAGATTTATCAGTGCAATTAGTGTCTTAGGATACAGTTATTTGTTGCTGTGGAATACTGGTGGCTAAGCAGAGGGTATAATTACATGGCCTCGATTACAGGAACATAATATATGATGTGCACCGTAAAAAGACATATTGTTCTGCTTAAGATTTGTAGGCAGACACAAGTGAGAAAGACAGTGGTTGCAGATGTTGGCACCCCAGCACACACTTGAAAAACAACCAGCAAAACTGTCTGTTTCAAGGATCTTGCATCCACCCTCCACCAGGTCTGAAGACCAAGGAACCACAGAACTATAAGCAGCAAAGCATTCAAGAAAGGACTAGAGTGGGCCACAAAGGCTTTCTCCTGAGCCTGAGGAACAAATGGTGCATGAGATAGAGGACCAGACTACGTGAACCAAACCATAGAAATCTCAGAAACAAGTTTTCTAAGGACATCCTTGTGGAAAATAGGTAGATCTATTTACTGTCATGTTTCTCTGTTAGCTAGTTTTGTCTCAGAAACATTTTGATTTATAACAAAATACTGGTCCTCAGGCCAACTAGCATGGCACAGTGTCCATTCAGTTGTACTGTCTTATCAGGCAAAACAAGATGGACACATCCACCCTCCCGTTAGGAGCAGTCCTTTGGGCAGGCCAGCCCTTGGGCCATGCCAGAGACCCCTTGGGAGAGCAACGGGGGCTTTGGGCTCAACCAGACCAGGGGCTGCACTTACGGTTGAACAGTGTGGACCATCCTCTGCTGTGTTTGGGTCAACACAAGCTACTGCTATAGATGCAGGCGGGACAAGAGGAATGGGCAATGCGGTCACCCTGAGAAGATCTCCCTGTCATTGGCACAAGGAGATTGCAGTATGCGAAGACAGTTGTTCATCCATCCTTTTCTTCTCAGCAGCCCTTGCTTTGCTTCCAGTGGCAAAATGCACACGCAGGGGTGGTGTGGCCAGGCCACCCTCTCCCACCACCATGAGCAGGAGCACCCAGCTTGCGTGCTGGGGATCATTGGGGTCTATGCATGGTCTTCCCTTTGTCCTAGCCATTCCCCGCCCCGTTATCATTGCTTCCTATTGGAGTCTGCCACTCCACCCAGTTGCCTGCTTTTGGTAATGGTTTCCTCATTTGCTGAACGAGAGAGGCTGAGTTAGCAGACACCTAGCACGTGAAAGGCACGGGCACATCCAGCTCATCGTGCCTGGAACGGGTTAGGGTTCGGTTACACAGGAGGTTGTGCCAGCTGCTGGGACAGGATTTGTGACCAGATTCTCAGCTTGGATTCCTGCCCAAGTACCTAGAGCCATGCCTCCTTTCTGCATTTTCCCCCTGCCCTTACAAATGAAAATGTCAGATAGATACGCAGCTTACTAAAGGAAATAGCAAACAGCTCCGCATCCGAGGCATGCTCATGTAGAAAGCCGGCAGGCTCACGTAGAAGCAGCGTGAGCACGGCTGTAGAAGAACTGTGGGCACCCAAGCAGAGCAGCCTGCCTTCCTCCCAAGTCTTCCTCTGCTCTATCCTGCAAGTGAAGTTTCTGCTGCCTGCCAGTGCTGTGTCTGCTGCCAGACAATCACAGAATGGTTTGGGCTGGAAAGGACCTTAAAGATCATCGAGTTCCAGCCCCCCTGCCATGGGCAGGGACACCTTCCAGTAGACCAGGTTGCTCAAAGCCCCATCCAACCTGGCCTTGAACACTGCCAGGGATGGGGCATCCACAGCCTCTCTGGGCAACCTGTTCCAGTGCCTCACCATCCTCACAGTAAAGAATTTCTTCCTAATATCTAATCTAACTCTACCGTCTTTCAGTTTAAAGCCATTACCCCTTGTCCTATCACTACATGCCCTTGTAAAAAGTCCCTCTCCGGCTTTCTTTAAGTACTGGCAGGCTGCTATAAGGTCTCCCTGGAGCCTTCTCTTCTCCAGGTTGAACAACCCCAACTCGCTCAGCTTCAGGAGAGGTGCTCCAGCCCTCTGATCATCTTCATGGCCCTCCTCTGGACTCACTCCAACAGCATGCCAGCCTCTTCTCTGCATTTTTTTCTGGACAACCAAGTGCTAGGAACTCTTCCTTGCAAATGAGGGGTCTGGATTCCTGGAACTCCTACTGGATATAAGGAAGAGCCAGCATCACTGTGGACCGGGTGCTCTTTGGGGAGCAGCCAGCCAGGCGGGCAGTGCTCAGTTGTGTAAGAAGGCATTTGTATTGTAGCAACCCAGCAAGGACTTGCTAGACTTTATGGTTAGCCATTAGGGATAAATGAAAGGACTAGCTCTGCTTCATAATGTGATTTCTGACTCCTCTCTAATGATTCAGAAAAATTACTTATCTTCCAGCAGAAGACACATTATCTTCAAGACAAGCCATTGTTACAAGCCTCTATTTCGTTTTACTCACGACATTTGAATTTCATTCGCATTAAGACAGCAACTCCAGTAGACAGCCATGTGAATATAAACTTGGCAGGGACAAACACAATCCATATGTCTGTCAGGCTGACAATGGATGGTATATTTTTTCAGCTCTATGTGAAGTGTTAGACATGAAATTCACATCAGCAGCTAGAAGATTGCTTTAATCCTATTATTTAAAGGGCCTGAGCACTTACAGAGTTCAAAGTAAGCACAGACCTAAAAGGATCAATAGCAGGGACTCTACTTCAAAGTGCACAATGTAAGCTCATATTTTCAATCATAATATATGTCTGAGCCTACGTCTCAGACCCCCTCATTTTATATGTAGTATATACAAACAGTGGTTGAGCAGAAAAATAACTGTTGCCATACAGAAGGATCTTTCTGCAAAACAGGATGTCCCCAGTCATATTCAGGTTGGAGAGGGCGACTATTTCTACTTACATCAAAGTATTAGGAGCCTGAAGTAATCTGGGAAGTGATCTGCAGCTGTATGCTTCTTTTGAATTCAAGGCAAGTTGAATGGTTTGGGGAACGATAGGGCCAATACATAAACAGGGTACAAAAGGAGTCCTCAGGGAAGAGATGGCTGTAACAGAAAAAACTAAATCAGATTTTTTTACTCTTGTGTTCACTGTGAGGAACTTGGAGAGCTTCCCACAGCAGAACACTTCCTTATGGGGATTGTCAGAGGATCTATTTCAAGCTGAAATGTCTGTAGAAGAGGTATGGAACAAATAAACAAAATGAATAGGAAGAAAATGTTAGAACCAGATGGTGTTCACCCAAGAAACCTAAAGGATGAATTAACTGAAATAATAATAGTGCATGGCCTCTTATTTAAAACAGACTTAGAACTGAGCACCTGAAAGTAGCTAATACAATGCCAGCCTTTTTAAATGGTTCCAAGAGAAACTGGGGAAATAATTAGAGCCTGGTAAGTTTGATAAATTTAATAGAAATTACTATGTAGGGTAGAGAAGATGGATAAATATGATACATTGGGAGAAATTCAATACAGCTCTGCAAAGGGAAATCGTGCTCTACAAATCCATCAGGTTCCTGTAAGATGATAAGAAGCATGCAGATACAGATCTTTAGTTGGCAGCATCTGCTTATTTGTACTTTTCTATGTATTCACCAAGGGTCCTCACCAAACACCCTTAAAAACATGCAAGCAGCCCCAGGATAAGAGGGAAGATCTTTGCATGGATTGCATAAAATCGGTTGAGAGACAACAGGCAGTTCTTGCAGTAAAAGGAGATTAATAAGAGATTAATAGCGGAAATTCTACTAAGACTGAGAAGCAGGAGGATCTTAGGCAACAGGATGAGTAGACACTGGAACAGCATCTTAAACTGAATGTAGATAAGCATAAAGCAACGCATATGGGGAAAAATGTAACTTTAGCTGTAAAGTAATGGTTCTGAGCTGACCACCTGGGTGTGAAATTTGGGGGTTATACAGGTTTACAAAAAAACCCTCCTCAGTGCTCAAAAGCAGCCAAGAAGCATGTTGAATGTTAAAGTTCTGGCCACTTCATCTGACAAAGTAAGGTATCATATTGGAAAAAATTTGGAGAAGGATGATAAAAGACAGGACAGGGAGTAACTGTCATACGGAGTGACTAGGTAGGCTGGGTCAGTCCAGCCTAGGAGAAAGATAGCTGAGGGGAGATATGATAAAGATTGACAACGATATGAGCAGCTTGTAAAGTGTGAATGAAGATCAGTTGCTCATTATCTCTGCAAGTGTAAAATCTAGGAGGCATCAGATGAAGCTAGTGGGTAACATGTTCAAATGAACACAAGGAGAAGGTTCTTCAACAACATAGAGTAGAGCTACCTGTTGCAGGAAACTGTGAATTTCCTCTCATGGGATCAGGAGGAAACTGTGCAAGTTCATGGAAGTGATATTCAGTATGGGTGCTGCCTCCAGGCTGAGAAATACCAGGTTGAGCCAAAAGTTGTTGGAGGCTGGGAGACTATTACGAGGAGGTATCATTACAGGCCATTTTCATTTTCTTCCCAAGACACTTCTTAGACCCCAAGAACAGGATAACGAGTTGGAGGAACCCTTCTGCTCAATGATTTTCACATTGCTGTGGCATGATCTGAATACCTACAAATTACAGGTTCTGCCTGACATTAGTCATCATTTACAAGCACTCATGTTAGACAGAAAACTCTAGTCTGAGTGTCTTTTTTCTTTCTTTCTGCTATCTGTGTTGGACTGACAAAACTTACGCTCTTTTGACTTTGGAGGTTGTGGAGTCCTAATGTTAATCCTTAAGGGTATCTTAGACAGGAACAAGTTAGATGTTGTCACTCCTGCCTTGGAAATGAGTTAGGTAAGTTCTTGAGGTGTCCGCCAACTGCTCGATTTTAAAAACCTCTCTTTCCTCAGAAGCTCCCTGGGCCCCTGGCTGGCTGATAAGGGGAAATAGCAGTTACAAACGTTGCTGTTCACTATTTCTAGAGGGTCGTAAAACATGTCAGGGATGCAGGCAGAAAAAGCATTAAGGGGAGCAGAAGGAAATTATTCACACACAAGTAAGGTTTTGGAGAAGAAGCCATGAGCAGTGGAGGAGGGGAGGGGGAGGATTCTGGAAAGGGGACATTGCCTAAAACCACTGGAGCGTGCTGGGAACACTGCAGAGAATACTAGGTATGTGAGCTATTTTGTACAGAATTGCATGTGTCTCGTGCTATCAAAAACACAGAGCGATTAGTTTTTTTGGAACAATCACAGTGTGCTTGTTTTGTGTGTCTAAAACAGGGAACCATAAATCATGATTATACTAAAATGAATAAATCCTAAATTAAGGGGTAGTATTTGCCAATTCAGAAGACCAGCAATTACTACAAACTCTGTAGTAATTTGACATCCCAGGTTCCACCCGCAGGGGTAGGAAACCCAAAAGCCTCTTCCCATCTGTCATACTCAGGGCCCCATGCGGCAACCAAGCTGAATCCAGAGGAAAGGAAAGAAGCAAGAGCTCCTCTGCATAGGTCTCTGCACTATCCTCGTTTAGAGTCACTGTTTCTAAAAACCAATCACCTCTTGTCAGAGGTTGTCTCTGGATCCCAAAGCACTTCCAAAGACATGACACCAGGCTCCCTATCCCTGTTTACAGATGAACAAACTATGGAGCCGAGGGGGTTCGGGAATGCTTAGAGTCCAAAGAGGGGTGAGGATGGCACAGACAAAAAGGTTTCGCTTCGGTTTCCTTAAAAGTAGAGGCACCATCTGTTCTCTAGTGAGAGGAAAGAAAGAGAAAGAATGGTTGGGAAAGTAGGGAAGGAGAAGACTTTATTCAACAAGAAGAAGGGTTGCTTTCCACTCACTGCATTACAACTCTTCATGATTTCTTCTCCACTTGGTCAGCAGCCTGGTGAGGGCTCTCCAGGGTGGCTGGCCCACATGGCACAGACACCTGCTGCTTGGAGAGATGTTTGACCATCTTCCTTTATCCCGTGATTGCTTTTATGGCTTCTTTTAATCCATGAGGACCTGGGATGTCTCTTCTGACAATGCTGCTTGCCCAATGAAGGACCTGCCAGTCCTGTAATGTGGTCCCTCAGATTTCCAAGCTGTTGAAAATTCAACCATCACCAAGAAGGATTTTCCTTAGCAGAGACCAGTTCCTGGCTTGCTCCTTGAAGCTTTCTCTGGTGTGTTCTGTCCCTTCCTTCCTCCAGCACCACTACTCTTCTCCCCTTCGATCCCCTCGATTCGTGCCCCACCTTTCATTAGCATCAAGAGCTGTTTGTCTCCATAGCTGAGAGAGAGGAAAGCAGCAGCAGCGGGGACGTAGCTGTCCTTCTGCCTGGGTCATCCACTGCAAACCATCTCTGATCTCAACTTTCCATGGAGAAAGGGGCGTAGGTGCAATTACATAGACCGTGGCAGACCAAATGTTGACCGGTGTCTCACCACCACATTCCCTTTGAGACATCTTTTTCAGGAGATAGATTTCTCTGAATGAAACCGGGGCTAACTGGATAGAAGAGGAGGTCCTGACTAACTTGAAACACTGAACAAAATCTTTTGTTCAAACTGACCATAATGGTCTAAACTGCTTTCAGCTCCATCCCAGATCATGTAATCACAGAAACAGCCTTGAATTTGAGTCAGTATCATCTATCTTATCACATAGCAATATATTTATTATCCTTCTGAAGATGACTTTTCCTATACAAAACCACAAGTTCTTCAGTGCTACTAAGCCATGGCACCTTTCTCTAAATGCACTAGGGAAGAGGAAATTGTTTAAGACTGTATGTGAAAACTATTCAAACACATTAAGAAAGCAAACACAGAATTTTTTTTTTCCAGATGAGATTGGAGTTTCTAAAACACTAAGCTTTTCACATTGATTTAGGCTAAACACCCTCCCAAAAATAAAAGAAGACTTGCATCAACCCAAAGCAGACAGACTTTAATTTCATGTAAAGTTCCTTATCTGCCTTGGCTGCAGGGGTTTAATGGATTTTCCAAAAGTATCCATCATTTCTTCATCAGAGTCTATGAAACTCTGATACTTCTTACTTGCTGAGTGTTTCTACTCGAGGATCTAGTCACCTAAGGGAAGAAAGGAAGACCAGAATGTTGCATAAAGCCTTGTGACTGGGAGATGGAATGGGGAGAGAAAATACACACCAAAAATATCTGTTTACCCTTCGCATATTCCTCATAGGTTTGGGGAAAAAACTACATATCTGAGAACATCTTATAAGAATGAAATTTCAGAAAAAAATAATATTACCTGGCTGTTATTTTAGGTTTAATGAACTAAAATGCAATGTCTGCATGAGTCTATACTACTTCCTAAGCAGTAGTGCCAAAAATAGGAGTTCTTCTAAATGCACTCTCTCGTATTTAATGGAAGCTTGTATTATATAGGTTCCAGCATCAGAAAGGGATTTGCTGAAATCTGATGAAGTAACTTAACAGTTTCCAGGATAAAATAGTGGTGGAAGGAATCAGTCAGTAGCTTAGCCATTTTCAAACCTTAAAGTGTAGCTTTCCACCTCCCTTGCTCTTTTAGAAACATTACATTTCTCTGTGACTCAAACTGGGGGAAAAGGAAATATTCTACTTCCAGCTGTCTCTTTCCAATATTTTTCTTTGTTCATTCTTTTCAGCCAGAAAAGGAGATAAGTGCTGAAACGGTAGTTATTCCGGCATCAACCCTGTAGCTAAAGTGAGATTTCTGAAGGATTAGTAAAATCATTGAGAAGTCCTGCTATGAAAATGATACTTTTTCCATCTTGTTTCCCACGTGTGAGGTATGGCCTTCCCCACATTAGAATTAAACCTGTTAAAGCACACAGGCCACTGAAGAACAAGCAATATGTGCTACATAAATGCTACATAGATGAGAAATATATAAGCCATAGGGTATGTTTCTAAATCACAGGATGGCACTGAATGGTACTTGTACTTTCAACCTTAAATGTAGGCACACTATTAGAAACATTGCCCCCTGTTTTCATCGCATTGTCTCCTCTGAAGCCTTGAAGGTGGCTGATCTGTGCTGGGCTAATCAGAGAACAAATGAAGTTTAAAAAAATAAAAAAACAACAACAAAAACCAACAAAAACCCCCAAACGTGGGTCACTGAAACATTAAATCTGCCAGTGAAAAAAGCCCCTGCTCTTTCCTCCCCATCTCCCTTTCCTTAATTATCATTACGAAAAATTGGTTTTCTTCTCTTCGGTGGATTTGATGCTGGTGGGAAAGAGAGTGGGGGAGGGGGAGGGGTTGCCAATTACTGATGAATATGTACTTGTCAGATAAGAAGTTGAAGTGAGCAGGGGTAGACCCGCTGAAGGAGGGTAAGAGGTCAGATGTTGCCCCTGCCATGCCTAGTAGTGTTTGATGGAGTGCGTACACCACGTCATGGGATGAGGGATGGAGCTCCTCCATCCCTTTCACAGCTCCATGCAGTCTTGATGTGACTGCTGAGCATCAAGTCCCGGAGCAAGCACACAAATCATTGGGTTTAAAATTGGCAGAGGCTCTTCTGCCTTCAAGGAGTCAGAGATGTTAGATTAAATCAGACAAAAACGATCTTATCTTCCTAAACTCAACCCATGACCTGCAACAGTTAAACTAAACAATTTCAGCTGGAGCTGGTATGTATTTTAACTTGTCATTGTGGAAACCAGTTGTATTGTATTCCAGCAGGTCACATCAAAAAACGTCTGGCAGAGTTGCTGCAGTGGCTGACAATGGACAGATAAGGAAATGAAAATATAATGGAAATTGAAAAAATCGAATAACACATTTGGAATATTTAATTTGTTTTAGAAAGGTTTGGAAATAAACTGACTCAAATAGCCCAAATCTAATCACCTTCAAGGGCCATTTTTCTTCTTTACATGCACTTCTAAATCAGAGCTGAGCTAAGAATAGTAACTAAGATGGAAATTAATTATTATTGTCGTCACTGTGCAATAATTTAATCTAAAAGAAAGAAACATCATATTGTTATTATTATTATTATGACACACTAACTAGTCCTTTGTAAATTTGCTAACAACCTACACAAGAGTTTGCCTGTCCTCAGCTCTACATTTACAAACACTGAAACTAAAGAACAGAAAGATGCAATGTCTTGTCCAAGGGCATCCAGCAAGCCGGTGACGGGGCTGGAAGCCCAACCAGCAGCTCTCCCAAGACATAGGTGCAGCTCCATGGTAGCTCAAGGGCTCACCAAAAATTGCTCACTGTCAGGTTTAACTCATCTTCCAGTGCCAGTGCAAATGCAAGGGGGGAGGCATGGACACGTGGCTGGGGAGCGCAGCAGCTTTGATTTAAATAAGCTTTAATTGCCATGGAATCAAACTCCTTAATCCCATCCATCCATGGTCAGTCCTCCAGGGCACGATGCCTGTGTTTTGAAAACGCAACTGCGCAGGCTGCAGCGACAGACAGATCGACCCATGGGCATTGCTGGTCACCAAAATAACTCACCTCTGTAAAGGAGGTTTTGCTCCTTATAGAAGAACTAGGAATGGCCCTTTCCCACCATTTTATTCTGTCTGTGCTTTTGTAGGTTTTGAATAGAGCTGAGACTGACATTTCACCCCCATTCCAAATCTGACTACCATTTGGGCGCACAAGAGGACAGTAAGTACAGGTGAGGGTTTTGGCATAAGTTTGTTTTGCAGGAAAAACCCTCAGCCAACCCATACGCACGCCTGCGTCACCGCCTGGTGTCTAATGCAAAAGGACACTGGGCTACCTTGCGTCACCTGGATGCAAAACAACAGCAACGCTGTCTTGGGCTAATGGGTTTTACATTTTTATCCTACTGCTTTCTCTTAAGGTTGAAAGCATTCAAATTAAAGCACCTCCCTTTGCCAAGCACCAGTCGTTACTGAAGTATTGCCCTGAATTGCCTCCCCATCCTACCCCTCAAATGGCAGAGAGCAGACGTCTCCCACGCGCTTCTGATCCAAATTCTTCCCTCTGGGAGGTTTCCCAGGACCCTCACGGTTTTGATTAAAAGAATGTGTTTCTGCTAGGATCGTTGACAGATGAAATTGGATTTTTTAGCAGAAAAATTAGTTCCTGGTTATAGGAGGTTTTATGGTTCCCCCTCTTCTTAACACGTGCCCACTGGCAGGGCTTTCCACTGGGTCTGAGCATGTGCTGAGACAATCTGTTCCTTTGGCTTTCTCTTACACGACGGGGGTTTTTTGTTTGTTTCATTAATTATTTGCCCTGCTTTTCTTCTTTTTCCTCCTCACTACGGGGGAACTTGGAAAGAAAGAAGGGTGGAGAGCAACAAGAATGGGCTCTGAACACTTGTAAAGAAACGCCTGCACACTTGCTCCTCAGAAAAATGTGCACCTCTCCACGAAGGAGAGGAGAGACAGCTTGTTTCACTCTGCTCTGGGCAAGGCACTAAGTCTCAGCAGGCAAAACCAGCCAAAGCGAGTAAAGCCTGAAACCAAATTTAACCAAACGCTTTATTCTCTCAGCCAGGTGAGCAGCCTTACAAACGTTTGGGCTGGAGTCGCTGTAAAACCTTTCCTTCTGTAAAGCACGATCCCTCGGACTTAGCAAAGCGACGTTATTAATAAGCGTCAGGGGTTTAGAGAAACAAAGGCTGGAGGAGGGGAGGGGGAGCCTTGTTTTAGGAAGGGGGCCAAGAAAGACAAGATGTTTAGGAGGGGGAAGTATCGACACCCTCGGAATAGAAAAAGTGTCGAATGCCAGCTGCAGAGCGCCTAAAAGAATGAGTGTCTCCGATGCTTTTGTCTCCTTATATGGTAAAATGATAGAGAGGGGTTTCACTAGGCTGGGGAAGGCAGCAGCCTCTTTCCACACAACGCTGTCTGCAGAGCTGGAATGGGAAGAGCCGCTCTTCGCAGGCAGTAGAAAGCCCCGGCGAGCCGTACGGCTCTCCTCTGCAGGCAGGCCGGTGTGCTCTTTGCACATTCGTTAATGGATGTGAGCCCTGTCCCTGGTCCGGGAGGTGACATTAACTGCCCGCCACGGCTCTGTAAGTAAATATCCCTTTTTTTCCCCCTCCCTCCCCACTACCCACGGAATATATCTTTGGAGGCGTCGCTTTAAACAAAGGGTGCGGAGCGGAGGAGAGGGTTCTTTAATGCCCCGGTGGGTTGTGGGGTAAGGATGCGAGGAGAGAGATTGCCGGTCCCCCTTTCTCCTGAGCGCACAGCGAGGGGTGTGAAGAGGAGAAAAAGACAAATTTCTTATCGGAGCAATGACCGCTGCATGTCTGTCCGTAAAGCGACACATCAGCGAGCTGATGAGGGGCTGGGTCATTTCATGTGTAACTATTTTTAATGACTGTATTGTGCTGCGTGGGTAATCCACCGGGGAGGTGATAGAAAGTAGAAGCTGGGGTCTTAGATTCCTTACACCTCCGGGCACACTCCTGCTGCCGAGCTCAACAAAGGAGCGTTTTTGCACTGTAGCAAGAGCAGATGCACATGAAACAAAGGTAGCTTTTCCTCTTTGTGGGAAAACACTGTGGACAGATTGTGTGGGGGAAAAAACGGGGAGCCATCAGCATCACGTTTCTTCTTTTTACGTGGAGAAAATAAATTAGAATGCAAATCCCAATTAATAGCTCTGAATTCCTTCTTTTCGTGCTTCTCTCTGCCAGCATGTGTGTGCAGCCACAATAACCCAGGTCCTTCATGTACGCTGTCTAACATGGATTTCTCTGTGTACATAATAAAGGAAATACTAACTTTCATTGTCTGCATTAATGCCTGTTCTAAACTTTCTACTTCCCTAAAGGGATACGGCTTTTGTTTAGTTCCCCAGACACCTGCATATTTCAGCTTTGCTGTGTACAGAGACACACACATAGTCACAAGAAAGCAAACCTTATAAAATCTATATACCAGCAGCGCACAGTCAGTCTGTCATTGTTACCCCCTTGACTCCTATCTAGACCCATATTAACTAAGATTGCTGATTGCTGATTGACAATGAGATTGCCACAGTCAGTAGCTATAACGTTTATTGTTGGCTATACATATTTGTACTCTGTCTTAAATAGGAATTGCCCTAGAAGGGACCAACAGAAGGCTGTATGTTATTAGATACTCACATGCATCTGAATGTGAAGGAATGCTATAACTAAGGTTGCCATTTGGTTTCTGCTATGAACCCTATTTTCATCAGTTCATAAATTTATGGGACTCCCTGCTTTCTGGCTAAAATCTTCTGTGCCTTTTATCAGGCAGATGGTAAACTTTGAAAATGACTGCTTCAGGAGTTTGGATTGGGAAGGCAGAAAAATAGTATCTTTTTTTTTTAAGTTTATAAAAATCTCTGTCTGTTTTCTGCCCCTGTACATATAACTGGGAAAGGATGCACTCTAAAGGCTGCTCTGTCGAAAGAGCCTATGTATATTTTTGACCACATTTGGAGAAAATTAAAAAAAAAAAGGATATGAGGTACTATATTTATTGAAAACTCAGTTCCTAACACTGCCATAGTGGCACTACTGTATCCAAAAATCTGACCAGAGCACCACTAATACTACCTTTTACCCTAGCCATAACACAGATAATGATCTTTGGCTTCTGAGGCAAGATGTAGTTGAGGTGAGCGGGGCAGCTGAAAGGACACAAACCGCTATTGCCCAGAAATCGTATTTGTGAGAGTAACCTGGGGTTCCCACCTGACATCTCCACCTGACTAGCAGGCCTGGGGCTGTGGCATGGACCAGTTCTTGAGGTCTTTTGAGAAAGTTTAGAAGATCCCAAGGTGGCAGAAGTGCTGGGGTAGAATATACTTATTTTTGGTTCTCACCATTCTGCCAAATGTGCTCCTATGGAATCAGCAGTGCTACACATGCAGGCACCAAGTAGTCACTTCCAGGTGGTTGGGATTTATAGCAAAATATTACGACTTTTTGTGAGATCACTGTTATCACATAGCAGTGGCTATACCGTGTCAGATATTGTTTGTATATGTAAAGTTCCTGCCACGAAGAGCATGTAATGGTGATTCCCAACTAAAGTACTCGGGTACAGATAAGGCCCTCTTTCCTACCTACGACTTTACGGTTTCTTAAGGGAGTCTAGGGAAGCCCTTTCCCTGAAATCACATCTCTCCTGTCCATACAGACATGAGCGCTCCCAGCTGGCACACTTTGCATTAGGAAAAAAATCAGACGACTCCTTTGACCACACACAACACAGTGCTCCGGGATCCCATCCTGCTTTAATCATCAGGAGCCAAAAACCCCCAAAAAGTTGATGACAAAGTACAGCTCCTGTAACTGTAAGGGCTGGCGACAGTTTCTGTTGCATTGCGCTCCAAATTCAAGCTTTCATCCCAAAAGAAAGGGATGAGGAGGGCTGTAAAGACCTATATTCACATGAGTTACTCCTGGCTCAGTTCTCCAGGGCGTTGAGCCCTGAGCCCCAGAGCCAAGCAAAGTCTTACCTGCTGTTGTCCTCACCTCCTTGCCTTGCCTCACAGAGGCCAAGACATTCAGAATTAAGGGACGATTGGACAAATGTTAAGACCATCAATCAGAAAGAACAGTTTCTTCTGCGTGAAAATCAGGCTAAAAACTGAAGTAAAGCCTGTTGCCGCTGGCCAGCACGCTGCCACTCTTCCAAGGACCTCGCAGACTCGTTACATGCAGGTCTGAGGCTCATTCATGTTTCTCTGACAGCTAAATCGGTCCTGAGCATCTTCAGAGAAACTCTGGATGGTATAGTGTTGCAGGCAGTCACCTTCCCTCACTTGAGTACTGCTTCAGAGATTGGGGATCTCGTCATTTGCATTTTTAGGCTGATTAATTCTAATTGTGTAATTTTAATGTTTCATTTACATATGCACAGTTATTTGTGATGCAGATTCACCCCAAGTGAGGGTGTGAAATGGCAGGGTACTGACAGGTTTCATGGAAATAAATCTCGGGTACATTGACAGCCGCTGAAGCATTAACATTTCAACAATACTAATTAGCTAGAGAGAGAGAGACAGTTTGATTAAAAACCACTAGAGGCTTCTTTTAAGGGTGAACATCAAAATACTCATGCCAGGTGAAAAAGTTACAGTCCTAATTTTGTTCCTTTTCACATACCCTTCTATATTATATAGGATAATATTAACTAGGATGCTAAATGGCTACTGTACATACAGTAATATGCTGTAAGAGGAATGTAGGTGGGTGTAACACTGGCATAAGAATATTCATGTCTCCTTTTCACAGCCAATTTTCAGTTTTAAAGTTGCAAATATATCAACCACAGCAGAGAATGGCCTAAGGTTGCACTTTTGGTGGTGGGACATAGTTCTAGACCCTTGGCAAACACAGGCGCAAGGGCTCAAAACCCACCGCTCTTTGCTTCATCTTGCATAATAAAAGTAGCGAGTTGCATAAAACCATAAGATACCTGTAAGCATTTACCTAGCTCTATTTTGTCATTGCTCTGAAGCACTCTTGAGATTTAGACCAAAAGTATCTTCAGAGACCAGGATCCCACCCCTGATGAATTCCCCCCCTCCACACTACGCCGTGCATCTCTCCATGGTGGACCCAACATCTTCCTTCTTCAGTTAGAAAGGATCTCGCCCACAAAAGGATTGCCTGTATCCGTGTCCCCAGGCTCTCTGTGTCTTCCAGTGCTTGCTCCTGTATCTCTCATGCACCACGGGTACTTTGACTCGACATTTATCGCCGATCTCTTTGCTCTCTGTGTCCAGTCTCCAGCCCCAAACCCCAGCAAACAAATTGGACCAAACTGGTTTCACCCAGGTGTAATCAATCTATTTTGATAAGATGTGCCCAGCTGAACGGGTACCTCTAAGGTTTATGTAGCCGCCTTTGCCATGTTTTGGAAAGCCAATGGCACAGCAGCTGAGCAAGAAGTATGGATGCCTTACAGCCCTGGGGCAATCACTGCTACAGTATTTTTATACAGTAGCTGAAAGACGTATATTAACTGATCCTCCAAATCACCACGCATGCCAATTATCTTAGACAGAAAGGGGCTTTGTGGTCTTGCCTCTGTAAACAGAACCAGACAGAGAGACCCAGAGATGTTCTGCTAGGGGCCAGGACAAATAACAAAGCGTTCTTCCTCCATAGGTTCCTCCCAGTTTTGCTTTTGTTCTTTCTAGAAAGAAGGAAACGTAGACCGTTTGGGACATGGTTCTGATTTTGTGCCCTGGATCATATTATGCAGGACTTCAAAAATATAGGAGAATTCAGAAATGTCACTGCATGGTAGCACGTGGCATTTTCTGGGTATTTTTATCTTTAGGTCTAATTTCTCTGGGATTAGCAGGGTTCCTGTCAATAAGAAAAAGCAATTCTTTTCTGGAAAAACAAACCTCCATTGGAGTTCAGTCTCTGCAGTCATTTAGCTTATACATTGTTTCTGTGGGGTAGGGCCAGAGATAACAATCGGTTTGGTTAACCTTATACTATTTTTCTCCTCTATCATTTTCTGTTATCTGCTTAAATGCTCTTATTAGAAATACAAATTTCTATGCTTAAGTAATTTCAAGTATTTGATCTTTCTCTTTGAGTAAGCCTTTGCTTATTCTGCAACAGAAAGAAGGAAGACAGCAGTTTCAAAAGGTTTTAAAATAGAAAACAAGAGCAAGCCTTTCCGCTTGAACTGTGCTCTTCCTTGCTATGGTACATTTAGGACTGTGTTATTTCAACAGGCTCCTTTTGTAATTGAAATGTATGCAGGAATGTTGGTAAGACCAAACATCCTCCAGTCATTTCAATACCAATCTCAGATAATCATAGTGTAAATTGTGTGGGGTACACTTTCAAAGTGTCAGTGCTCAGGTCTTCTGTGGCCTCTGTAGTTACTACCACTGGTGCTTGCTCTACCACTACTGGAGTGGCTCTAAACTGGAGCAGAGCTTTATTGTCTGCCAAACACAACAAACCACACAGAAACCACAACTAGAGTGTTCCTTCTCCACTGCTGTAACTGGGATTACTTTAGCCAGGCACACGAGGAACCTTACCACATGAGAAACATTTTCTGGTTCCTTCTTTTGTGGGTTTTTTTTTTTATTATTAATGTTATGTTAAAGAAGACAATCTTAAATAGCAGGCTATCCACTTTCCAATTCATGATAGGCTGACTGTGCAATCCAGACAGGAACCAGGTATGCTTTGGTTATCTGCACATGTTAATGCAGTCTGTCTGCTCAGAAAATTGCTCTGAAGTACTTAAAAAGAGACATCGGAATGTTATACCATAGGCAAAATAAGTCAGCCATGGGCAAAGAAGCTGAATTGCTGGAAAAACCTGTGATTCTGAAGAATGTTTTAAGGTAACTTTTAAAAGTCCATTAAAAACCAAGCTTTTTAAAATAGCTTTTAATATTTAGTATGTATATAGAAAGGCCTGAGTGGGATATTTAGTGAGATGTTTCTTTATTTCGCTTTGATTTTTATTGTTTTTTATTATTACTATTATGTTCAGATATCAAACCAAGTTTTCCTGACTTTTGCCAGGGAGCTTCTAGGAGCTCTATGAATATCTACTCTGAGTTTAAAACCTTCAGAAGCAGCAATGAACATCTCTGTGATTAGGTACTTCTAATATGCTAACCTTGATGTGGATCTTGGTAAAGCAGCCTGGGCTTGTTGACAGGGCTGTTCTGGGAGAGCAATGACATACCATAAGGGCCTTGATTTCTTGAAGACAGGGTGCCAAATTCTTTTGAAGAGCTTACTACAGGATTGCTCTTCCATAGCAGCAGAAGAGGAAAAGGCTTCCGCTTTCTTCTCAACTTAAAAGAGAAAGAGTAGAGTCACATCTGTCTCAGCATCCTTGTCTCATTTACAAGCTTAGCATGAACCCCAGATCATGGCATACAGGGTTACCCAATGACTTGTTCCCTATAGTAATCATGCCTCCCCTTTTTAAGGACCTACACAAAGACGTTGGTATGAACAGTCATAGCAATAAGCTTCAGTGTCTCATACTTGCAAAAGTATTCTCCTTTTCCTCTCTTTACTCAAGAAACGCACCTTCACGCAGCGGTACCCCAGTAGCCACTGGCAGGGGCGGAGAACCTATGGAAGGGAAGAGTGGCTGGCTGGCCTTCCTGCAGGATGAGCTGTGCATCACTTGTCTCTCAGCACCTGGTTAGCTTTTGCGTTGGCCATCGTTAGCGTAAGGAAGTAAATGTCCCTCTGTGGCCCATGGAGGGAGACTTGGCTGTTCTGCATCATCTGGCTTGGCTCCCCACGGCCAGGAACCGGCTGTTGGAGGGTCAGGGATCCAAGAAACTCGAAGAGGCAACGTCTTCCCTATGGCCAGCAAGACCTCCAAGCACTCAACGTTCCCTTTGCTCTCCCTCCGCTCTGTCATAATGGTGTCTGAGGGCACTCATCCCATGAAGCAGAGCATAAGCTACACCTGGCCAGCCAAAGAAAGAGGGCTACCATCCCTTAATGTGGTTGAGTAAATCTAAACGCACAGGACTGCTCTGGGTGTGCATGGTGTGCATCTACACCAGCTCACTTCCACACGCTGAAGTTCAGGTGGATTCTGACTCTATGTAACTTCCCCCTGCCTCCGTCTTGTCAGTGCTACTGGCAAATGGTCATTTCTTCTTTTCCTAAAGTAAATTAAAAAGAAATAAAATTAGCTTTCTTCCCCTCTCTCTTTGCATGGCATTATGGCCTGGTTTGGAAAAATGATTAGCTCTTAGAAGAGTGGCTTGCAGTTGCTGCAATGAGATGATAGATAATGAATGTGGCAATAGCTGCTAAGTTACAGGAAAATAATCACCTCTTGCCAGAAAGACCAACATAGTTTGAACTACTAATTCATAGTTGCAAAGAATATCATAAATCTTTGCATTTAACCTTTGGAACATTAACCTAAATTGTTTCCAAATGCTCTAGATCTGCATGGCTTGTGTCACTGGAGTTGCCAGGCACAAATCTTCCTTTCTCAGGGGGAGGAAAATAAACAGATAGAAAATTCTCCATGTGCACAGTTCTTCTGGAAAAAAAAAAAGTCAGGTGGGAGAAACGTGTGTACATCTTGGAGGAAGATGGGTGTCTCCAAAGACCTTTTATTTCCTACACAGGTTGCTAACAGGACATCCTGCTCCAGGGGCACGGGGAGAGCCCCAGCCCTATTGACCCAACTGAGGTCAACAGCAAATCCCTCTTCAGCATCTACAGGGGCTTAATTCTGTGTCTCCAGATTCTGTTACAAGAGATCAGAGCTTCACTGAATAAACTACACAGCTCCTACATTTTTCAGACACTTTCCCTTGACTTCTTTCTCTCTCTTGTGCCTGTGCGTCTGTACCTCTTAGTGTTCAACACCCCTAAGAGGGGCTGAAACAAGAGATGCACAGAACATCTCTTTTTAGGCTTGCAGACATAGTTGGAAAAGCGGGCAAGGTCTGGAGCACCTAGTCCCCCTTTCCAGTAGTCAATAGTGTTATGGAATGGGGGAACACTGGGTGATTTCTTAACGACATTATGAGCCCTAATTTTTATGAGCCAATATGATAACTTTAACAATGACTGCTAGTAAAATGGGACTATTTGAGCAAACAGGGGAAGAAGAGGAAAGAAGCATAGTTTTTAAGTCAGCCTACTAACTTTTTGGTAATTTTCATGCCAATTCTTACTTCCTGGAAGACACAACGTGGGTAGCGCTAACATTTGGCATAAGCTGTAACTTCTTTTCTGGGCTTGCAATGGAAAGTTCTTTTCCTTTTGGAGATGTACTTGTTATGCCTAATGTTGTAGGAGGGAGACTGTATGGCAGAAAAATCAATTTCTCCTTCATGATAATGTTGAGAGCAGTCTGAAAAAGCATAAGTATAAAATGACTACTGCGATAAAATCCAAAGACCTTGTTGTACCACAAAGAGGTGTAATAAAGATGAGCCTCTGGCCCACAAAGCTTTACGGTCGACAAGTATCAAACACAAGAGGAAGAAATAGATCAATGGCAAGGAGGTTGAATTGCAATTTGTGTCCATCCACACCTGTGAAGTCTTTTGGGTTTTTTTCTTAAAGCCCAAAGCAGCGCATAAAGCCTGCACTAAGCTAAGCACGATTCTTTTTTATGTGACAGGAACCAACGGGCTGGCGATGTAAAGGACCATGTGTACAAAGTAACAGGCAAAAACATTACTTAGCATGAGTTCACATTTCTTGTTTGTAAGACAACAGTGAAATGATTTGTTTGACATTCCTGCTAATTTTTTCAGTAGATATAAGCCCCGTGATTACATTTATTTCTCTCCAGAGAAGAAACAACCCTGTCAAATATCCTCAAAATATCATATAGTAGATCCTGAGATCCAATCCAAGGCCCAGATCTAAACAGCCTGGAATTTGGGATGCTTCACCCTGATTTCCAGCTTTCTGAATGAAACCATATGAACCTGAATTCTTAACTTTAAGAGATATCGGACCTGAACTTGGTCCCAGATCCAATAAAAGATTCACGCAACTAAAACCAAAATGCAGATCTTGGAGACTTTCCTTTCTTGTCTTGTGACTTCCCAGATCTCCGGAGTTGTGCCTTGAACCCCATCCACAGCTGCCCCTGCAGTGTCTTCATAGAGCAGAGTTGAGCCCTAAATCTGTTTGGGACATAAAAATCAGTCCTGCCTCTCCCTCCTCGGGGTGAAGGGGACAATCCACTATGACAATCTCAGAGCACATTTAACAAAACCAGATCCCTTTCAGGATAGGGAGCCGAGTGCCACATTTTCTAAAATAGTGGCAGTGACTATTAAATAATTATTAAATAAATTATTAAATAATTAAATAAATTATTAAACAAATCTATTAAATAATGCTTGCCTCTGCTTCTGTGAAAAGCACAGAAAATAATACAGCACTCAAGAAGAAACCTTCTGTGACCAAGAGACAGGAACATCCACCTCTAAGGGAATAGTCGTTCTTCCAGTCCCAAATAACTTCTATATTTTACAATAAGCAGCTTTGGATGAAGGACAGAAATGGTATAAACCTGTAGAGGAATCACACTCTGTGTTTTTTTGCTTTTACACATCTTGACTGCAGAGAAATTTTTCACTTCTTGGTATCACACATCTACTTTTAATTCAGGGTTAGAAAGAACTAATTCTGAAGAAAGGTGAAAAATGCAAGTTCATAAATGGTTCCTGCTCACACTTTAACTTAGTCATAATGCACATTAACTGTGCAACCAAATCATATAATTTGGAAAAAATATCTAATAAAGTCTGGTAAAAAGTACAGATTTCTGTCCTAAATACAAAGCTATCACTCCCTCTCACTCGGTCATGCATACACACACCAGTTTATACTGGTCTGACTCCATTCATTTTACTGAAACTAATCCTAGAAGGAAATTAAGTCCTGTCTAGTTCTAGCATGGGAAAGTACAAATGCGTTATGTAGGCTGGGGGTGTAAACAGCTCAAAACAGAGGGGAAAATAAATCCACCATCACCTTTTAAATGTTGTGGTAAAGACTGAACCTCTGCTTCAAGAGGAGAATAACTGGCTGGAAGCAGTTATTAAGGAAAGGCCACTCTGTACCAGCCCTGTTCTCCTGCCTTACACTTCCATTGCTAGCCACTGCTGCTGCAGATGGGCTAGAGGGAAACTTTGGGTCATCACTGCTCTTCTCTCTCCAGCATAAGTCTTCCTACTTTCCGTCTTTTCGTTGTCAGTCCCTATGATCCTCTCTACTCCTTAAGGACCAAAAGCACCTAACATACTCCTAGCAGCCCTTTGGGATAAGAAAGTTAATCAGTTCCTAGAGCATCTGTAGGGTCAAAGCAGCGGGACTGCTACTCCTTCTGGGTTGTCAGTAGCACAGATGACCAGCTGTCAGGATTTTTCTTCCAAGAACATTCTGGGGTTTGGTAGTTTGTCTCTCTTTCTTCTTTAGTAGTTACTTGGAGTTCAAAAGACTTCCTAGTAGCTGAGCCATCACTTACGTACTCGCCTCTTAGTCTGTGCTATTCACCACACAATTCAGCAGTTGACCAAGCATTAAAAACAACAGCAACAAAAAAAGCTTTCTAGCTATCAAAACAAACTTTGTCCATTCACATTCAAACTGCCCTAAAACCTTAATCAAACCCCAACTATGGGGTATAAAAGATAATAATAAAACCTGAAACCCTGGAGGAGAACTCAGGATTTCAGAATACCCAAAGGGTAGCTCCCACCGCCAGAAGGAGAGGACAAACTCTGGAATCGAGCAACCTCTGCCAAGAACACTAAGCAAGTAACAACTTTTTGTTTAAAACCAAGAGCTGCAGTTGGCAAAAGGACTGCAGCTGCTATAAATGTCACTTGTGTGTGAAAGACGGAGGTAGCCACTTAAGCCATTAGTACCCAAAACATTTAAGGCTTTATAGATTAAATGTGGCTTAAAGAGGAGATGAGGCCTGGCAGGCAGTGAAGATCATGCAGTCCAGGTGGAATGTGCTTTCTGCCTGGGAAATTCCCCTTCCTAAGCAGGCAGCTATGCTCTGCTCCAGCTGTAACCTCCAAATAGATTTCAGGTGCAACACACACTACAAGCCTCAGGTTAAGAAAGAAGCAGATGACTCTAATGAAACCCAAAATAAATTGTCCCAGGTAATAATGAACATTCATGAAAGTAATCAAAGGCATTTGTCTCATCGTTGCTTGTGTGTGCATCCAGAAAATGCTGGAGACATAACAAGACCTGAGGAGCAAACAGCAGTTGCCCCTAATGCAGACAAGCTGATATATCATTTGCAGTTTCTTCTACTTGCTTTTTGCCTTCTGTAACCATTGTTTGAAGTTTGCCTGAACCAGGGCAGCCATTTGCGTCCCAGTATGCTACAGCTGTTGGATAACTCCTTCAACTGCAGGAGAGAAGAATCACATATACAATCACTGACCCCACATCTCCTGCTGTTAACAGTGCCCACAGGCCCATGCATGAGCAGAGATGGAGGGTTGGTGTCTCACTGCAGGGCCATGATTGCCAGACATTGGCTCACTGAGAATGTGGAGAAGGAAGGAGCAGAAGCACATAACAGTGATGCCCGATAGCCTGCCATGACTAAAGTCAATGCAATCCTTCATCTTTCTTTAAGGAGGAGATATTGCTCCTTCTGAAGATCAGCTGGTTCATCCTCTTAATGTACTCGGCTCCCTCCACCCCTACAGCGACAGCTTCTTGCTTTGGACCTATTGGTCAAATCCCATTCGCAAATCCCATGTGAATTCTTCAAACTCAGGATTTACTCCTCTCTCTCACCTCTAACACTAGCTCTGGTCGAAGACGGGTCAGTGGATGGCTAAAGTAGATGGGCCGTTGCCATTACCCAGCACTGCAAAATTTATAGTCCAGTTTCTTCCTGCTGTGTTCATTTATCTGACTGGAAGTTGAATTAAAATTGAGGTACAACGTGATAAACCTTTCTTGGGGGATTGGGTCAAGTACAGCTCAGTCTGACGTGTGCCTATTTCTGTCTTCATGACAGGATAGCTGGACTCCAGACACCAACATGACTGAACGCTTTGACTGCCACTACTGCAAAGAGTCCCTCTTTGGTAAGAAGTACATCCTGAGGGAGGACAGCCCCTACTGCGTGAAATGCTATGAAAACCTTTATTCCAACACCTGCGAGGAATGCAAGAAACCTATTGGCGCTGACTGCAAGGTATGCCAGATTTGTGTCGTGACAGAAATCTTGACGGTAGCCTGGATCCGTAGGTGTGAGACATGGTGCTACCACCTGGAAGGATCCTGCTTAACAGCTACCTAAGGGGTTCTTTTGGTGGGAGAACATGCTTTCTAGACCCCTGTACCTGCTTTGCCCACTTGGCAAACCCTTCTTTACCAGGTGTGTTAACAGAACTGGAAGAACACCCCTTTCTTCCCCTAAGGCACAGGATGATCCCATGTTAGAAAGTATCGCTAACCCATTAGGAGAGTTCAACTGTCCTTGGAGCCAGCTGGGATCTGGAAAGGTGGCAGAAGCTGATTTTGCCTACTTTGGGGTCAGAGGGAGGTAAGCCACTGCTTGGCCTTGCAGTGACCACAACTCAGTTGTCGTCAAGAGACAAGACATGCTCAAGAGAAGCTGCCAACTCACTGACCACAAAAATCTGGCTAACGTTGACCCAAGTAATAAGTCAGTTAGAACACAGAATAATTAGCCTTTTAAGTACAGAATGATGATAGTGGAGTCTAACTAAAGGTTGCAGAGGAAAGAGCAGAGCCCTTGCTTGCTTAAGCTGTGCACTGCTGCATCACATGGAAACACCTACCTGATACAAATAAGGTGTGACCGCCTGCATTTCTTTTAAATTAACCCAAAGAACTGGAGTTCATGCTAGTTTTACTCTGGCTGAATGAAGACAGATGATATCTGAGCCATCCAGTGAAGTGTCTGTTGGACTGCTACAGACAGACTTCATCCAATATACATCCTCCTTGCACAAAATTGACCTGTTCAAAGTTGGCCAAGACATTCAAAGACGGAGCGAGTTTGCACTAGAACAGCAATTTGCATTGCACAGCCACAGAATTCTTGACTGGTATGAGGAGGTCTCCTGTTTTATTTCCTACATTGCTGATCCATACTTCTAGAAGCACCAGTTAGTCTCTATTACTCATGCTACCGGTCTACCACCAGTTCAGAGATACAAAAATACATGCTTAGTCAGATTGAGAAAAATAAATGTCTCACATCTTCCAAACTGATCTATCCCACCCTATTGGCAAATCAGTAGGAAAACCCCTTTCAGAAGCCTTAAAAAGGTGAGAATGTTTCACCATCATGACAGGGAACTGGCAATAATCTGTAAGAGGGTGTAAAAGTGCCAGCTTTCCTACAGCTCATAAATATTCAGATTAGAGAAGAGATACAGCTGGCCTGACCTGAAAAAGCAAAATATTTCTGCCCCATTCCAGAATGTGCTTTTGTTTTAAGGTCTCTTTCTAATCCCCTGAGAAGATATTTCCATGTGTTGATATTCAAGAATTTAAAAACTTGGACCGGCTTCAACAAATCTCGGACAAAGTATTCAGGAATTAATCAGGCTGAACTTTTCAACCCAGATTTATGGATTTAGGGAGCGTGGGTGTTATCCGATATACTGCTCTTCTGTACTTTTAAGCAAGACACACCCTGATAGCAGATAGAAAAAAAAGCCCCTAATTGTCTGCAATATAAGAATATTTTATAGATGTAGAGAACCAGAACTATATGTGGAAAACACAACTGTAAGATAGTAAATAAAGATTTCTTAAAGAGATATAAAGCGTACCAGAAACAAATGTGTCCTTTTTAGTTTCTGTGGCTGCTTTTTGTGCCTGTGCATGCTTTATGCTGCAGCTTTTGAACCTGTTGACCAATTTTAACCAAATTCAGACAGATGGATAAAAGTTGCAAACTTAAATTCCTACGAGTTTTCTGAAAAAAAACATGTGGTTGGGTAGAAAAAGAGATCCTATTAATGTTCCTACTGAGAGGAAAACTAGAGTAGTTTTTCAACAACAGTAATAGATGCTAGAGAATACATTTGAGAGCGCCCTTATAAGTGCCTCAGCCACAAGATAAGTTTCAGTCAAAGCTTGTGCACTGTATTACCGAGCATAATTCAGCCACGAAACACAAAAAAATCATGCTTCTGCTCCTCATTAAATTGTATATATACATAGGTATATAAACACATAATATACCCATATATACATACAGACATATATGTATGTATTTTTATATATGTATCTTTTTGCACATTGCATTTGCATTTTCCCTTCAGCAAAGAAGATAAACTGTACTGTGTTTGGGAATAAAACCAGTGTGTTTACTGCATGTACAAAATGGACTCCATATTTATTTGTATGTTCTGACATAGCTTTTATACAGCTGTAAAATTTGGAACTAAAACCTAATGCTGGAGTGACGGCGTTAGCAGAAAGGGTCACATGCAGGCTTCTGCATCTGGCACCCATCCTCACACCAATATTACAGCCTGAGAAGTTCCATGTAGCTCTCACCTCAAATTCTCCCTTGCAAGTCCCTTCTTGGCCACTGCTGTTTCTCTACACTGAGAAAAGCCAACCTAAGAACCCAGCTGCCGTTGAGATGCTCTTAATTTCCCTCCTACCAGCCCTCCCAATTAAAAGCAACCCCTCTATATAGCTGAAAGGGTTACACCAAAGTAAGAGAGGTGTTGACAAGAGGACAGCCAGCTCGCCGTCCCTGACGCTACCGTAGTGTATCAGCGTTGGTACGTGGAATCAACTCACCCGCGTTGAACTTCAGCCTGCTCGGACACTGGTAACACTCCAGCTTTGACAGCGCTGGGCTCTCGGAGGGTCAAACCGACGCCGGGTATTCACCTTGTGTTTTAGCTACGGCACAGAGAGCCCACAAGACAACGAAGAGAAGCTTTCTTTGAATTCAAATCACGGCAGAATTTGCTTCACTGTCTTTCTATGGTAATTTATGGGTAACTGTGAATGTAACTGAGTAATAACTAATTTGTTTTTTATTTTAAATGGTTTTTTTTCCCACCAAAAAAACCCTGAATGACAACATGTGTCTGAATGACACCTTTGGACTTAGGCCATTTCACTAACTGTAAACAATTCTCGCTGATGTTTATGAAACTTTCACAGCCAGAGTAAAAGATTTGTATACTGAGTGGTAGGAGGCACTGGCAGGCAGCAGAAAAACACAATGCCATTTCTCTTGCAGCTATTACGCATTATCCATATATCAACAGGTTCTAGCAGAAATTTACTCTTTCTAAAAAGAATTGGCATTTTGTCACCTACATCCCTGGTGAAAGCTCACCACACCTACAGTTTCACCCTTCTTTCTGGAAATCCATCCATTATGTTCTCATTTGCTTAACTGCTGAAGTGTGACTTTTGGTTGATGTTGGCTTTTTTTAATAGTTTCCTTGCAGGCCCTATGGCACAGAAACCATCACAAATGCAGGAAATACGTACAGTAATCCAGTGTTTAATGCAGTCCACAAGTTGGCCTTGGCAGGCAGGAGGGGGTGAAAATTCTCTGCAAAATGGGAGAATGAAATTAAAAGTGGATTGTGAGATAAAGCTACACAGGCCACAAAGGAATCAAAAGGGTCAGTCTTACACACAAAATAAACAGAAAATAAAGCCTCTAGTAATGTGGATCAGGAAAGGGAGAAAATATTGTTTTTCTAATTTTTAATGTTTAAACCCTGTCCTGAGTTGCAACACTTTTTCAGCGCATTACTGAATATCAGACTAGTTGTTGTGAAGTGGAATGGTAAAAGAGGCAGATCCCTTCATCTCTTCTCATATCCCTAAGGGGCTGGGTTCAGCACAATATCGCTTGTTTTTACCTTTTCTAAAGATGCTTTTGACAAGTATGTGCCAGTCTAACATGCTTAAGTGTTTTGCTACAGGGTGCATGTGGCTAAAATCTGTACAGCATTTTGTTGGCGTACCCCATTTCCTCTGCTCAACCTTTTGAAAAGACCACTGGGGCAAAACAAAAAAGTTTGCAGTCTTCATTCATGAACAAACATATACGGTTACTCTTCTGGTAATAAGCTTTCTAATCTCCTTCTTCCTGTTGAAAGCCAGTTCAGGAGAAAAGGTAATGCATAATGGCTTAGACCTATAAAGCCAGAGTATAAGACAATATAGTTGCAGGATATGAGGAGTTTATGCTTAACCCAGTTACCTGGTAACTCTAGTCTTGGGGCTCTTCTAGTTTAAAAAAAAACGAACAAACTTTTCTAGTTTAAAAAAAAAGTCACCTGCAGTCCCATCCTAGAGGCCAAATAAACCATGCTGGATCAAAACTACACAGAACTATGGAGGAGCTATAAAACGTGATCTTGCCAACGTTGAAAACAGTTATCTAGACAAAGTTTTCTTTGGGGGTGACATCATGAAAATCAGTGAAAATAAAATTGCTTGAAAAGCACATAATGGCTTTTCAAAACCAAAAGTTTCAAACCTATTTTGCAGGGGATGACTCTCAAAAGTTTTGGATAGAAATAGGATCTGCATTAGCTTTTGCTTGCAACATATTCTTACAGTCGTCTGAGCATGTACGAAGGACCTCCGCTTGGCCGACTCTCTGCAGTCTCTTTGAGAAAGATCCATCATTCATTTGGTTGACCCAAGGAACGCTGAAATTTTCAGCTGAGAGTGATTCTCAGATCAGGCTGAGAACAGCACCCATTCAAATTTGAGTAGTTTCAGAGATTGCTAATTCGGTTGTTTTTTTATCTTCCAGTGAAACCAGATAAGGGTAGGATTATTTTCCGTGTTCAGAATAAGTGTAACTGAATGAAGTGTTAATATTTCTCCCTGCAAATTCTGCTGCAGGATTTATTGCAGCTCTGCAGAGACAGGCATTGCCCTCCCCCCCTTCCCTTTTCACTCGTAGCACATCTGGAACTGGTCTGGTGGTCTCTGCACTTCAGCTGCAAAACACTCGTACAGGACAGAACATATCTATGAGCATGTGTGCACGCATCTCTATATATGTAAAAAACATTCCACCTCTCAAATATCAATCTATTGTAATTCTTCAGTCTTATCTGTGCTTTATCTAACAAGTCTCTTATCTGTGCTTATGTCTATTTTATCTAACAAGAGCACGTGGCTCACAGTTTTCATGGGCAGATGCACAGATCAATGGCAAAAAGTCACACTCTATATTTCTTTTAGGCAACATAGGCTGCATTAAAAGCTCCAGTTAAAATATGTAGCACCGGGAACTCATTTCCCTCGAGCTGCATAAAGCAGCTGAGAAGTCACGCTCATCAATATTTTAAGGATACACTCCAGTTCTGAGTCCACAATATTATTTTCTTTATTAGTTCTTCCTGGAAATCCATGCAATCAACAGGAATTAGTTGTACATCTCTTGTACATCTGCTGGAACAGATTTATTTAGGTTAAAATCAGCTAGCATAACCTGGAGGTCGCATGCCTAGAGTAAACCTAGTGCTTTTTCAGCTTAACTGTGGACCAGCCTGACAGTCGGACAAGCTTGAAGTTAGTTTTGCATGTGCAACTTCTCCAGTGTAGAATCCATTCCAGATCAATATATCCACAGGTTACGTACAAGCCAAAGGCTCCAGCTGGATATGCAACACACTGGAGTAGACCAAACCTCATTTTCAGAGACTTTATTACACTGACCTAAGAACAGCCATGATGCAGAAACAGTTTCATCAGTACCTTGGAGTTCCTTGCTTCAGATGTGGCAGATTCAGAGAGAGAAAGCAATATCCATTTTATCGGTCTAATATTCTGCTGCAGGCGTGCCAAAGCCAGACATCTCAGACTCCCTCTGTGTTCGATGACAGTATCTGTTATAATCATCCAGGGTAGCTAAAGATTGTGCAAGTCAGTCTGTATCTTGGGTACTTTGGGTTGTAGTTGCGCTTCATCGCTTTGCCATGATGAAATATCTGCTATTTTCACCTACCCAGCTACCGTCTATAGAAGCTGCCATCATAACTGACTCAAAGATCAAACCTTTCATCATTGACACCTAATCCTTGTCTTCAGTACTCCTCTTCTAAAAGGCACACACCTTCTCCAGGGTATAATTTTATTGATAAAATAAGGCAGAACAAAAGCAGATACCAGCACATTAATTTTGGAGATAAAAAATAGCTTGCAGAATAGGGTAAAAAGACGAGAAAGGCAGCAAGTGGGGAAAAAAATTGTACAACCTGTTACAACAGAAAGAAAACCAGATTGGTTCTCATTCTACTTTCTAGTAGGCAAATTTCACATTTTGGAAAACTGTTGGCTGTACGTTGTATTTTTTCTGTTGAAAATATTATTCCCCTCTGAGATCAGATTTAGGTTAGTCAACTTCATTTAAAGAGAAAAAAAATGTAATTTCCACAGAAGACTTTTTTTCATTTTGTTATTAGAAAAGATTAAAATTTTAGTCAGAAATTTGTGTTGTTTCAAAAGGAGTTAGCTGAAATGAATAGATGAGCTGAATAAACAGCTGTCTGAGAGCTGTGAAGTAGAGGTCTTAGATATTCTATCACAGAGTGCAATCTCAGAAATGAAAGATACATTGGGTACCAATTGTTACTCACAATGATCTAAGAAATTTAGGTAAGTAGCACAGATATCCAAGCAAAAATTCTTCATTGCATGGTCAAACTCTGACTGAAGTTACTATAGTTTACAAGTTACCCCATATCAGCTGAGCTAGGTGAAACTATTTCAGTGTTCCTGTTAGCTATTTATGAGAACAAGGCTCCTGCAGCCATGACGTGTGGTTATTTTAGATTAACCTAAATCCACGGTAGCTTTTGTTAGCTCTGGGCTAAGATTGCACATTTGGAGTTACCTGTGACTGTACTGACTGACGCAGAGCAGCTTAGGCCAGATTCTGTTTGAACGCTTTGTGATGCTTCTATTTACCCAACTAAAAAATCTGAGCTACAACTCATTCTTTTCCTTCAGTTAACCAGATTAATTCAGTGCTTGTAATTAACACATAGTGGATCCTGAGGTACAACCTGAGAAGTTATTTCTGTGGAATTTTTATACTCCCCACTCATGACAATACTAGCCCCTCACACTCCCACCTCAAACCAAAGCCTACACATTTTGGGATAGACACCCTTTCTTGTAATGATCTAAGCTCCATTTTGTTTGAAGTCCAAAGCCACTGTTCAAGTGTGACATGACTAGGCCACCTTAATTTAAATTTTAAAAGGCACAATCCATCCCTTTAGGTCACAATTTTTAGGAGGACTGTTAGGTTTTTTTTAAATAATAAAAGTACCACTGTGGAGAGTATTTTAAATACTTAGGTGCCCACGTTGATCCCTTGGCCAGAGTGTCCTGGATCACTGGCTGCAGGTAAGATGTCATCTCTCATCTTTCAGTCTGATCCACATTTGAAACATAGGTAAATCAAAATACAAGAGTCGGTAAAAATTAGTTGCAGTGAAAAAAAAAAAAGGAACAGAGATCTGACCAACTCCACCCTTGGTGTAAATCTGTTGAACTGAATAAATAGCAGAAAGCAATTGGGAAAAGGATTTCTGTCCAGCAATGAATGGCTATGAAATGACCTAGAAATCAGCAATAGCTAAGACAAATAGGGGAAGTCTATTACACCTATAAGGTTAACAAGTTTTAATCTGACTCAAAAATGGGGCTTTATTCCCAAAGGAAATACCTAAATGAAACCAGTTGTTCCTCTGCACATACAAAAAATGAAGGTTACCTCAAATTGAAAAAAGGTCAATAGTTGTCGTGAGCTGTTCTTGGTTATCATAGCAAAATCAGTTCACCTTCATCAGAACATTTTGTTTTCTTGAGCTGTGCGATTAGCCTTAGCTCCTGGCTGTGGTTCAGATTTGGACATGTTTGCGTTCTCTGAGCTTCCAGTTGAGCAAACTATTCATTCCGCTTACTCTGTGGTTTTGGATTTCTACAGGATCTGTCTTACAAGGACCGCCACTGGCACGAAACCTGCTTCCACTGCTTCCAGTGCAAGAATTCATTGGTGGACAAACCTTTTGCTGCAAAAGAGGAACATCTACTTTGTACTGATTGCTACTCCAACGAATACTCTTCCAAATGTAATGAGTGCAAGAAGACTATTATGCCAGGTTAGGATGCTCACTGTTTGGACTAAGAAAATATTAGGCTAAATATCAATCCCAAACTCAGCAACATTTGTGACAAATGTTTCTCCTTGACTATCTCTGCTAAGTCATGGTGAACTTTGTAAAATACAGTTGATGGTGCATTCCAAGTCATTTCCATGACCAGAACTCCTTATTTTCGTAATGGATCATGACAGAACTGTGATTCACATGAAGTAGATTACTCTTGAAAATTAGTATTTATCTCATTTAGCATTTTTATTAATGGCATTTGTAAATTTCTACAGCAGTATTCATTTAAAGGCTTTTGATAGCTAGACAACTAAAACTGATCTTTCTGTCCAATCCCAACTTTGTACTCTGTCTTGATTGGCTTCCACTGCTTGAAGATCAGAAGCAGCTTGCAAATTTAATAGCTTACTTAATTTATAAATTAGCTTTTTATGTAATTACTCTAAATTTAGCTTCTCCCATAAAAATGAAAAATTGGTCAAACTGCCACTAAGGTCTTTCTTGAGCACAAAGATATGAAGAAACAGGAAAGAGCTATTTTCTTTTTCAACATGAAACATGAGGTTATAGTAATAGATTGCTAAAACCTCATCTGCTCATGTCAATACTATAGCATTCTGTGATGATTTGAGGGCTTAAAGTGGAAGGAATATCAGTCCAGAAATAAAATATTAAAAGGCAATTTGAAGAATCCATGTACATGCTCCATAATGATTACTAGTTACTTTTCCAGTAAAATTTTTCCTTGGCTGGTTCTGACATTGGTCATCTTAGACAAAAGCTGAAAATCATAATGTTGTGCACCTAAGGTGTAAAAATGAGGCTTGATGATGAAATAGGATGTATAAATAGAAACAACAATGTTATTTAAAAGCAGATGGCCCTATCCATTCATGATCTCCTTCTATTATTCCATGCACACCTGTTTTTGCCAATACAGCACTAATAACTGACATGTTTGGGAATAGTCAGTGCTAGTTTTAAAGCTGGAACTACACATATGTATATATTTTTAAGATTGTTCATCAAATTTACCCCCACGATCAGTGAACTTACTTTACCAAATGGATCCCTTTTTGCCTATTATGCCAGCTATAGATTGATAGGTAGTAATGGAGGCTGGATTCAGCAATGCAGAGTATCCCTTCTCTTATAATCCGAAACAGAAGAAATCAATCTTTATGAAGCTTTACACCCACCCGCTGGTCTTTAGCTGCTTACTCAAGATAGCTGTGTCTTGAGTCACCACGTTTGGAGAGCAGTACACCCAGCATGTATCTTCTACTTACACAGCACACCATGTTAGTGCAGGAGCTACGCCAGAGCACTGTGATCACCAACTGAAGCATAATTCATTTTGAAAGAACCAGCAAGTGGTTGGATACCCTTTATGGAGACTGTTAATGCTACACTTGCCCTTTGCTTTGCTCCACTAAATGTACAATGTAGATTTAATAAAGCATTATCATGACATGCCCATTAAATACCAAACTAATTACAAGCTTGATCTTTCAGTCCTTCTGCAAACTAAACTCCCACTGACTTCAGTCCAGCAGCTAACAGGGCTCCCCCTGCCTTGAGTTTGTGACAACACAATTCCATAGAGAGAACAGCTAAAAATGTGAAAATAAAGTTCTAAACTATTAAAAAAAAAAAAAAAATCCACATCTCCTTTTTCCAGAAGATCATTCCTTCAAGGACTGATTTATTTGCTCCTTGGTATGATGTAGAAAGTTACCAGCACAGAGAGGGAATAATTCTTAAAAGGTGTCCATTAATAAAATGGATCAGAAATATTCAAGCATATAAGCATCAGGCAGAAAGGTAATTAACAGCTCGCTCACTACACTCCCGCAAGTCAATTCTTTAAAAAAAAATAAAAAATCCTGAAGTATGCCTCTGGGCAGAATTTAATGAGACAAAAAAAGAAAAAGAAAAATATGCAAGTAGTAAACAAAGAGGAATTAACACTTGAGAAGGGAAAAATGATAAAACTTCACCCTGCAGTAATGGGGGTGGAGAAAGTTGGCATCAAAGGAGTTAGTGTGGTTGTTCATCATTAGCCAAGACAATCAGCTTCTCAGTCTTCCGAGCACTTGACATCACGTTTGTTGCTACACGCTTCCAGAGTAATGCAGAACTGTAGGAGGCTCATTTGTTTGTTTTCTCTCTGGACAGTATCAAATACACTGACTCAAACTGGTGCATGGAAATTATATAGTGTGCAAAGAAATTTGTCCATATAATAGGGCATCTCCAATTTCCTGGGAGGGCTCAGAGTCCACCTGCCATACAGTGGACTGAATTTGCAAAGTACAGTATCTGTACCCTAAAACTTGATTCCAGACAAGTACATTCAGCTCCTAACTACCATCCCACTTTTCTGCTTTTCAGTAAAGGATTGTTTTCTTCCTTTCACGTTGCAACTATGGTTTAAATATAAGTGAAGATGAAGAGAAAACTTCCTTTCCTACTGAAAGTTTCAAGAGACAGAAAAACATTTAGGATAGGTGTTGCAGAACTGGAAACCATTGCAAATTTATAGTGGACTTCAATGAGGACAGGAACAAGGCCCCAGAGCAGATACGAAATAATCCTTTGTCTCAGAGAGTGACTGTACTTTATTGGGAAAGGGAGGCAAGCAGCTTGCCCGGAATTAACCTTGCAGCTTTCTGAAAAAGAAACAAAAGTGACTTGGAATGAATGAAGTCAAACTTAAGGGAGGAATGGCCTTACCTTCACTCAGCACTAACAGCAGCTTTTATTGGTGTCTCGCCAATTCCCCAGAACCTTCCTGTGCATTAGAATTCATTATTAACTCTACTAATACCACAAAAAGGTGTCCTAAGCCTTCATTATTAGCAATAAATGTTTCTCTTCTTTATAGGAGGAGAATCACCACTCACTCTCCAAAAACTTAAAATGGTACCCAATACCATGCAAAGCTGGTAGGAACATGAAATAGCCTCTAGCTCAGAGCTTATTGACTGACAGCCAGCTGTCAGGCAAACAGGAGCTACAAATTGCATCCGTCTCAGCCAGAAGTTGTTCAGTTGATGCTCTCGTCTCATTACAGGTACTCGGAAGATGGAATACAAGGGCAACAGCTGGCACGAGACCTGCTTTATCTGCTACCGCTGCCAACAGCCTATTGGGACAAAGAGTTTCATCCCCAAGGACAATCAAAACTTTTGCGTACCCTGCTATGAAAAGCAGTTTGCCATGCAGTGCGTCCAGTGCAAGAAGGTAGTGCTCTTATTTTACTTACCTAAAACCTAAGGGATTGAAGCCCATCCCATTTTATGTCCAAGTAGGTAGAACATCTCATTTTTCTATGTCTGTTAAAAGATTCACAATCAACTGATTTTAAGAGATGATATAATTTCAGTTCCCATCCTGCACCAGGCACAGCATTTACTACAGTGAGAAGTCTCTTACTCAGGGTTAAAGATCCCTTTGTATTGAAAGCACACAGAGAACATGTTTTAAAACAAAACAAAAACTCTGCAGTGGAATAACCTCATTCCAATATAACCCATTGTATATTATATACCTAAACATTTCAACTGGAAAGAAGATGAGCTAACACTCATCATTTTTTAATATTCTAATGAAGTTCAAGACAGAGAGATAAGCTTTATACAGAGCAAATGCTGTTCCTGAAATAAGCAGTAGTAAACTCAGTATGCTCAGGAGTTCAATTTTCTAGGCTAAGGACCTTTTATTTGTGAATTTCTTAAATTCTATACTCTGACATTGGTAAGAATTTTAGAATTCTTTCCTAAAAAGAATCGTCTCACCACTTACGGAGCTAATGAATCCCAGTTTCCTATGGATGTATGCATAGGCAAAGACAATCAAAACTATGGCTATATCCCCAGTAAATTCCCTTTCTCACTGCCACTCTTCCTTGTCTCCCTTTACCCTCTGCATACTTCCAGCCACCACCTGTGCCCAGATTTTCTTCCATGTGTGCTGCCTGCTCTTTTGCCCTTCACGTCAAGCAAAGCTGCAGTCTGGTCAGACATACTAGCTGGCCAGAAATGACTGCATCTTTGCTGCTGCACAGGCAAAACAAAACAGGTAAAGGCTAAATTTTTCTTTCAGCCTTTGGCCTGAAGTCTATCTAATTACCTTTACCATCTCCTATCCATCAATTTTCTGAAGCTTCTAGGAGTTTTGTACCTTAAAAACTCTGTCTAGTGTCCAATTTCATCAACATTTAAGAACAGGCTCAGAAATACTTGGGAAAGAGGCAAAGACAGACAAACACACATATTAGGTAGCATGATCATATACAAACCTGATTCCCAGGGAATCTCCCTTTAGGGAAGACAGGAGGAAAAATTAAACCATCCAATTTTACAGCCTTCATAGGAATACTCAAAGGATCAAAATAAGTTCAGTTTGTCTAACATCAGGGGAGCTGTTTTTGTAGGCAACAACTTGTTATAAGAGAAAAACCCCAGACAAAGTCAGAGAAGCAGAAAGCTTCAGCTAAAATTTGAAATAAAACAGTCTTTGCCTAGGAAAGTAACAGGGAAGTTCAAACACAGAAGGTGGTTCCTTCACCACAAAGAATGGGACAGGTGAAGGAACAGAGATGAGATGAATCCTAGCACATGCATATGAAAAGTGACAAAGACTAGCTTTAAAAACAAAGAGGACAATTAAGAGTGAGATTATACAACATATGGAGAATAAAGTACTTTTAGTACGGGGCTTCTTTGTGTAAATTAGGAAATTATAATAAATCACTTGCATGATTTTCTCAAGGTCAACTCCAGCCAAAATGATGATTTTGCTGCTGTTAAGCCTACTTTCCCTCCTCTCACCCACAAAAACCTCATCACCCTTCCTCTCTACCAAATCAAGATACAAACCTGCCACCTTCAAGAAAACACTTTCTGTCTTACTTTCCATGAAACAGGCTATCACTACAGGAGGCGTTACTTACCGGGAGCAGCCATGGCACAAGGAGTGCTTCGTTTGTACTGGATGCAAGAAGCAGTTGTCTGGACAGCGCTTTACCTCCAGGGATGAGTTCGCATATTGCCTGAGCTGCTTCTGCAACCTCTACGCCAAAAAGTGTGCTGGATGCACAAACCCAATCAGTGGTAAGTCTCTCATGGCCAGTGCCTTTAAATTTGGGTGGGTTTTTTTCAATTAATTACTTTTAATATTAAAAATGGTTCAATAATTCATTCTGAATAACTTAAGAGACTCAAGACACTATACAGTTCAAGATGTGTGAAATACTTATGATGCCTTTCAAGTGCCTAACAAAAAGAAATGGAAGAGGTCCTCAAACTGAAGTTTCTTCCTTTTCATCTGATTTTCACAGAACACGGTGGACACACAGCAACAGAGCTACACATGTAGTGGGATATGCATGTTCTCTACATCATTCCACTTGCATTCATTAGAGGGATCACTGACATCAGCAACAGCAGTCCCTTCACCAGCAGAAAGTGTTTAACTGGCTTATACCTCATGCTGTAGCACAGCGCATTTCTTCCCTCACTTTTCAGGACAACAGCTGAGAAATCACAAGGCTTTTAGATACTGCATTCCAGTTTAAAAGTACTTAAAGGAGCAACTGCTTAGAGCTTTACTATGAAACACTTAGCATAAAAATATAACTTCCTCTATGAAGTAATCAGCATTTAACAGCATGATCCATACAGTCCAAGACTGCAAATTTGAATTTGTCTCTTGTTATTGCTCTGCCCTTATGCCTGTCCCTCACCAACACATGCTCGATTGCATAGCTCCTAGAAGTCAGTGCATAACACCAGAGGTACTGTTTTCTGTTCATGTGAAAGAGGCATTTCTCTTTTGAATATTGCAGTCCTTTCTATCATATGCTGGGTTTTTTTCTCAAACTGTTGCTACTAAAGGCAAAAAAAAACAAAACCCCCTCTCATCAGATAAGAGATATGCCCAACTAAATCTTTTCACTGAATTCCAGCTAGTCATTCCAATGCATCATATTCAAACTGCTTGTCATTTCTGAGGTTAAGCAAGCAGTAATTACTATTAAGAGACATTTGTCCCTTTTCTCTTTTTTTCCTGCAAAACTTCAATACCCCTTATGATAACCTCCATAGCCTCAAACTCTTGAATGCTTTTTGCAGTTTGCTAACCTGCTTCTTCTCTTGAGGCACTCTTCCTTCAAAGCTATGAATCAAGTCATGACACAACCTGTCAGACTTCTTTTTTAATGATCTAAATGCATTTTAACAAAACAAATTAACTTACTCAGATGCCATACAACATTCTGTAAAAAAAAAAAATATCAGACTTCTGTTCAGGGGCAGTTGTTTTCCTTTTCTTCTGCTGTACATCCTAGTGCCATCCCTTGAAAGTTCATTTCTGCCATTATCACCAGTGATAAGTCTAGTTCACTAACTTAACTGAAAGCAACAGAACTATCTGATGATGAAAATATTACCTACTACAGAATAAGGGTGGCAAAATTAGCACAGCAACAAATAGATTTGTCACAATGTCATTTTTTTCACACCGCTGTATGTCAAATCTCCATAGCAATCCATGAAGGGAATGTGAAATAGCATCACTTGATAGCTGATGTGCTATTCTTTTCTTGTAACCAGAATGCTTTTGGTTTTCAAACAGGACTTGGAGGAACCAAGTACATCTCCTTTGAAGAACGGCAGTGGCATAATGATTGCTTTAACTGCAAGAAGTGCTCTCTCTCATTAGTGGGTCGCGGCTTCCTCACGGAAAGGGATGACATCCTTTGCCCTGAATGTGGGAAGGATATTTAAAGCTCAAAATAAGAGGCGGGGAGAGGGGAGAAAAGCTGTGCTTGCAATATATAGTCTGAAACACACAGATGTTCAGAACTAGCTTTGCCACTCTGTGTTTCGCTGTACTATTAACATTACTTAACCTTTTTCTTCAAACTCTCCCAACCTGGAGGGAAAACAACTTCAAAATCTCTAGTAGCAGTGTTGGTGTTTAAGATTTCTACAGCTAACCAAAACTAATGCAAAACCTGGGATGTAAAACCATTTGGGTGTTATTGACATAACAATCTTTTTTTGGGGTTTTTTTTTTCCTTCCACTAAATATTCCAGTTACAAGCAAGTGATATAGTTCAAGGACTACAATGGCCACGCACAATACATTCATAGATGGACATTCAGGGTGAAAACCTCAGCCCGCTGAAATCAGTGGCAAACACCACTGAATTTCAATAAGGCTGTAGTCTCACCTGTGTCCTTGAGCTATGTGACTAGTGTGTGCTGCCAAGTGTGTAGAAAGACTGCGAACGTAGCAGGTGTTTCAATGTACAAGGATTTGTGTCATGCTGTAAAGAGATAATGATAAAACAGTTGAAGTGGGAGTGCTTCGTAACAGGTACATATTTTATTGCATGACTAGCTGATCATTGTGTGAAGTACAAGTTCTGATTGACAGTGTCAGTATTACAGTTAGTCGACATTACACTGCACATTGTATTTTTCAAAATAAAATCATTTAAAACAAAATTGTGATTGTGGTTTACTTGTATTTACATATTAGATATGAGTAAATAAAATGCTTTCACAGTCTGCAGAAACACAACACAAGAGCCATACAAAGAAAACCCTGTTTGCACCCAGTCATTTGAAACCATGGAGTTTAGACACTCCTCAGATGGGCCCTGCTGATGCTACATAGACTTCTGCTAACTAAAATCAGTGGGAAAATTTATCAGCAAAACTGAACATCTGTGTGAAAACACTGAATTGACTGCAGCTGATAAAAATGTGTTCATAGGCTCTAAACTCAAAACCAAAATATTGTTGTTCTCAGGAAGCAAGGAGGTCAAGACAACTCAAAAGACATTTGTCTTTGAAAAAGTCAGAAGTCTAACTTCTATACTAGGGCAAACTTTAATTTTGTTCTGTATTGCAACACGTAATACCCTTTGCTCTAGCATCATTTCTGCTACATGTTTGCTGCAAAGTCAACTGTCAGCAACAGCTTCCTAGCAGGACAATAAAATCAAGAGGAAACAATCCAAAGGAAGATAATTCTTTTCCCAAAGCAAACTTCAAGAAATACGGCCATGTTATGCAATATACAATCCTGGTACACGTTCCAGATGGAATTCATTTGTAACCAGCAAAACGAGGAAAGTAGTATGTCACACTTCCAACAGGAATCTTCACATGTGGAAAGAAGAATTAGGAATATACTTACTCTGTGTGTAACTGGGTAGGGAAAGTTTGCTTCTAATTTCTGCCACCACTTGTGAATTTGTCCCTTTTAGTACCATGTGTAAAGTGCTCACAGGTCATTCCTCTCATTAATTCAACAAGCTAAACAGATGCATCAGATCAGATTTGGTTTACTGTACACCACTTGAAGAACTTGGCTGGCTGACATTTTTGACGTGCACACCATGCTAACCTGATCTTACTGAACGACTAGATTCCATCCTTTGGTGACTTCATTCTACGATGAAGGCTGTAGTAAAGAATAGCCATAAAAATCCCTCTTATATCTGCACCTCTCAAAGGAGGGCAAGCACCTCACTCTCTCCTCTGGGGTCTGGCAATCCCCCCAGCACACTGCAGCTCTGCTCTAGAACTTTGCTGAGAGAAGAAGGATTACTATTAGCCAAGGGGGTAGTGGAAGGTAGTAAGAACAGCATGGCTTACACCTTGCCCCCCAAGCACTACAACAGACAGCAAAATGGTCCCAGATTTGGGGAAAGGTGGAACGTGACAAGGCTGGAAAGCGTACCGGCCTGAAAACAAGACAATACCATGCAATAGCAGCATCATGCTATTATTCCAGTACAGCTCTGCATATCACTCAACACACACATGCTCCTAGCAACTGAACTACAACAAAACATAGCCTAGACTCTAAACCACTGCCAAGAAGCCACCCACAAAACACAAATCCTACCAAGCTGTTACACTAGTACAAGGACCAGCGCTTCACATGAGACCAACTCCTGCTAAAAGCAGCTACTACTCCTCCAAAGTAGGTACCAAGCCTTTTACCCTGTAAGCTTTTTCTTAAGTTCTAATCACTTCAAGTCCCCTGAAATATAACCATATAAAATGAACAAGCTTAATTACACCGCAAAAACAAGTCAGCACTACTTTGTTTGCTTTTAATTGAATTTATTTAAATAGGATAAGGCTACTTAAAAGACAACTTTTTACATACAAAATGTACATTACGTTAAAGTTTGCTGTACTCAAGTACAAAAACTGCACAAGTGTTTAGTAAAAGGGAAACAGCACACAATATTTCAAAACACACATTCTTACCATTTTACAGCATTCGAGAAGTGCCTTTTATGTCATAACAGTGAATGGAGAACTTCCGTCAGTAATGAATTAAACTACAGTTTTTGGTTTCAATATTAACCAATGTTAAAAAGGTAAACAAGCTTTCGGATCACTACTGACAGTTTATTTTAGTGGGCTAAGTGGATTCAGAAGTTGATTCTTTTTTTGTTTCACTAAGTCTGGGAGTGTTATTATTATTTACCATCCATATCTAAAATGGATCTAAATTGGCTTCACCCTGAGCCACTGAGAATTAATCAAAATGTTTCCATCAGCTTAACTGGATTTCTGCCTTATAAGGCACTACCAATAATCCAGAAGAAACACCAAGTTTCACAGAAAACCAACATCCATCTTAAATCATCAAAAGAAGGGAAAACAGGTTTGGGGTTTTTTTGGGTTTTTGTTTTTAAGAGTGCAACTATACATGCTAATGATCAAGGTACTGCTTTGTCTTCCTATCCCTGTCCTTCTCCAAGTCGAGAAAGCACTGGCCTGCATTCCACAGGTTCTCCCTGTATTTTATAAGCATGACTGTAACCAGGAAAACAACCAAATTTGCTACATTGGCACATTTTTACACTTATGCATGTATAAAATATGCCTGTGTATTTAAGAGAACATGGCACTAATCCATTCACTACTTCCTCTCAAAAATTTGTATCAAACAGTCTAATAACATACTTCCATCTGTGCATTTGTTATTTCATATGTCAATAAGAGAAACTTCAATTTGAAGTAATGCTGTTAAAACAGTTCATCTCTTATTATCAACCTAACTTGCACTGTAAGTTCTACACTCCTGTGCAGCGAAAAGGAAAGAATTTTGTCTCGGACTATCTTATCAGCAGAACCGCCAGTTTTCTCATCTAAATGATTTATCTTCTTAAAGCCAAGAAGGCTCTTGGGATCACTCTGAATCTCAATAGCTATTTTAACTATTTAACCAGAAGTGGAACAAAACTGAATCTTACCGAAACAACAAAAAAAATATATATTTATATGTGTGAATCATAGTGACATGCAGGAGATGAACTATAATAATCTCAAAAACTAAAAGTGGGGGGTTTAGTATATTGTAATATTACCAGCTTTTAAAGAAGTAATGAACTACCTGGTGTACAAGAGTAGACACTTTTAAGGTGACTGGTGATAATGACTCCAGCTTTACAACAGGGAACTTTTAAACTTGTTAAAACTTCACAGCAATCTGAATCCCTGTAAGGTTTAAAAATAATTGTACTTAAATTGTTTAAATATGACTTATCTGTTTGAAAATATGGAAGTAACATTTATGTTTCAAGCACCATTAGCTACTTCACGGCCATGTAACATGCTGGATTTTCTTCTTTGCTTCCGTAGGTTTTAGGTCATTCTGGAATACAAGAAAATATATAAGTATTCTTAGATATACTACGCAAGTAGAAGTTAATTATTAACTTGCCATATTCAAATCTAGTACTGACTGTTGCTGTACTCAGTAATATGCTACTACAACAGCTTTCTATTGCCATCTTGTGGAGAAAGTTAAGTATCACAGAACTTCTCCAGAGAAGATAAAAATAAAGCCAATGAATTTAACTACCTGCGAATCATATGTCTTTTGGGTTTTCTTAATCCTATAATTGGTTATGCAAAAATATCTTTCAGTTATGCAGCTTAGAAAGAGGTACCTATTGGAGTTTCAAAACATACTTCTAAAGTTACTTCAGACTGCTGTCTTAAAATACTTGTTGAAACAGGATTGTATAAGAAAAAAAACGTACAACTAAGAAACCAATTTACTTTTGTCAGACAGTAAAAACATTAGAAAAAGAAAAGGAAAAGCTGGTCTTCCTTTGTAATGACCTGTATAAAAAAAAGTGAAACAATTGCCAAAGCCTCAGATGAACTCATCTTTCAAGCTCTGCCCCAAGAAACCAGAAAAAAAATCAAGCAAGCCCATTGTAAAACAATGGGAGATTAAGTGGTGAAATAATTTCCTTTCATCATCTATAAAAAAAAAAAAAATCTGAGAAATTAGAGCTTTAATAGTTCACACAAGCTGCGTAAAGACAGGTATATGAGTTTTCAAGAACTTTCTGCACCACACTGTTTTGGGGAGCACAATCTAAAGATCTCTCTTCTCCTTAAGAATTTCAGTGTTAGTTTACTTACAGCAATCCTGTGGATTGCAACCACTGAAAGGTTTAAGGGAATTAGACCCAAAGATCACAGGCATTGTTCTGTGCTGTTCTGCACAAGAACTTCAGTTTTTCTTGAAACTTGGTCACTTGCTTGAGAAGGCATTTATCATTACTGTCATTATACTAAAAATATATCAGGCTTTACATACTACAGCCATCTGCTAAGTGTACTGATTCCTCCTGGCTGCATCACTTATTATTCAATACCATGTTCTTTAATTTCAGGCAGTAAAGTAACATCCATACAATATACTTGCCTAACTTCAAACATGCCTGACCAACGAACAAGGCATGACTGAACTTATCGGTATTACTTGAACAACATAAACTGTGGCTAATGCAGAAAGTCAACTGTCAGAGGTCATCGCTTCTGAGTGTCAGTTACACAGTGTCACTTAAAGTGTTCACCATTGTGTCTACACAACATTTAAATTAAATATAAAGAAGCTGTGAGGTGTACGCTGAAGTTTCAAAAGCTCTGTAAGTTCAGATCTGACCAACACTTGGAAGAGTTCTAGATACTAAAATAAGTTAGTAATACTGACAGTAGGAAACACAACTCTCCAGTGTAAATTTGATTCAGGGTCTCTGCCATGATTCTTGTAAAAGTTGCCAAAGCTGTCTTTCAGAACAGCTATGTGTTTAGGTGCTCATGTTTAATAGAAGTCTGATGGAACCTACCACTCCACGCAGCAAGGGTATTACTTGCATTCTTTCATGAAAGGATTTTTAAAAAAAGAGATTAATGGAAAGCATTTCATGAGGCAATACTGAGAAAACAGAAGTTAGGTTTGGTGTCCTGGGAAAATTTTAAATCAATGTAATTGCACACTGCATATCTAAGGCTCCCCCTGCAGTTCAACTGAGAACAGATATTTCTATTTCTTCCTTTGAAGCCCAGACTTATTCCAGATATTCCCATATTTCAGTAGAAACGTGAAAATTCCTTCATTTGTATCATGATGGAATATACCAATATAAGACTTATCCCTACCTCACAGTATGTTTTAAAGAGGAGATGGCCCATTGCTCCTTGCTCACTGACAAGCCCCTAAAGACTAATCACACCTTTGTCAAAAATAACCACTGTTCCATCTTTCTCTCCAACTGGCAGCTACATTCAGCACCATTACCTACACTTTCAAAGACAGGCCCTGCTGAATTCATATAACCTGCATTAGCTCTTCTCTCACCACGTCAGCTCACCAGTCTCATTCTGCCGCCATCTGTAATGTAGTTCTCCACAGAAAATTTGTTTGTAGCTGAACCTAACTTGCAGAAAGAAGGTAACTATTTACCTTTATGGTTAACACCTCAGCCATCAGTCTTCTACCTGAGAACAGCACCCTTCTGTTCAAGATCTCAGCATGTCTTTCTCATCATCTTATAGAAGCCCAGGCACCGGAAGAAGATCACTGTGGCTCAAAATGAGCACTTGACCTCTGGCCTCTCCCTTCAACTAGTATGGTTTGTTGTTATGCCTTCTCATTCAGACCCACAATCTAGGCAGCTCTCCAGATTTTCACATCCAGTTCCTTCCTCTAGCTTGCCAATTCCTATGTGAGATTTAAAACAGATGGCGTTCTTCCTCTAAGGATATATTCTACAGCTCTCAGCATCTCACTTCAGTTCCTGTAACATCTCTTCCTTCACTTTGACAAATGAAAGCTTGTCCTACTCAACCGTTCAAGTGTGATTGTTACAAATGTTATGATTCCATTTTTTCCTTCCCTACTACAGAAAACAGACCACTTGTCCTCCCTTTAAGGCTGTTTGTGTTGTTCTGTAACACCTGTTCTCTCTCTCAGACCTACCAGTAGGATTATTTTGTTTGTGTTTGAGACTGCTACCAGCACCACCGTAAGTATCACCTACTTACTCATTTTAAAATTACATGCATGCTTTCTACAAAGCTGCCTCTCTCACACACAAGTTTCCCATGGACAAGTACAAAGTACTTCATTTCCTTCCTTCTAATCTTTCCCAAACCAGCTACTCTTTTGCCTGCTTCTAAATACAGACTCTACTATTACTCCAAAATAAAATAATCCTGAAAACTCTTACAAGTGTCTACCTTTGGTTCCTGCATTTCAATTAAAAAAAAAGCTGCAAAACAAGATACTGAATGTACATACCGGCAAATCAGATTCTTCTTTTGGAACAGCTCTCTTTAACTTCACAACAGTAGTTCCTGCTACTGGAGACAAAGGGTACGCCTTCAGACTAGCCAACACACTGCTGTTAGTCTTTGAAACATTGTTCTGCTTAGCCTCATTATTCCTCATTCCCAGTTTAGTGTCCTCTGATAAACTGGAGGCTGAAACGTATGTTGAGGCATTTGAAGGAACTGATAATCTTCTAACAGTGTTGGTGGTGCTTCCAGCTGGAGGAGGTTTTAGGCGATCAGCAGCTCCATTCTCTGTCTTCTTCACCTTTATGCTTGTACTCGTTGAATTGCCATCAAACACAATTAGTGGCCGTTTCCTTAAACCTTCCACTGTTGTAACACTGAAAATACAAATTGTAAAATTCTCAGAAACACAAGCTAGGTGATCCAAAAAAAGCATATCCAAGACAGGAGTAGTGAAAATGAATTTAATCCTGCCTGAAGTAAAAATATGTCCCAAAATACTAACCTTAAAGTCTTAGCTGCTCCAAACTTTGGCAACAGAAATTGCTTCCAAAATATAAAGGGGTGAAGGGGGCAGGGTGTTGTCTGAGGAACAGTGCTCCTCAGCAAAGAGGGTTGTGTGAGGAACTTTCTAGGCAGACAGTTACAGTTGTACAACCAAAGACTGTATGCTTATAGCCCTGTAGCTATTCCAGGGTAACTAGAGATAATAGCTGTTAAGCATTTCAAAAGGTGACTATTGAGAAAGCATGTGCCACCTTACCTACAAGAACAGCATCTAGTAATCTGATGCTTCTGAATCTCCCTGTTTCCACTCTTATTCAAAATCCTAACATTAAGATAGTCTAAAAGACTGTTAGACAAGGAATAAAAACGTTAAGCAGAAAAAACATACCTGTTTTTGAAATAAGTTGGTTTTGAACAGGAACCCTAAGCTGATTTAATGACTTTTTTGTTTTGTTTTTAGTAGTTTGTGTCTTTAAGCCTATGTGTAGATCAGAGCTGACCAATTTAGTAACAACTGATTCATAAAAAAAGGAATACTATCAAGTTAATATCAAAACAGTAGTATCAGGAAACATCCTGACTGCCAAAAATTAAAGCACAAAGTTATCATAGCTCACTCTACATGAAGTTAGAGTTTTAAAAAAGCACTGCTCAAGAACGACAAAGAGAAAGTGTTTGGAAAGCACAGATTTAACAAATAAAAAAACCAAACCACCATTAAGTTATATAATATTGCTGTTCAGAAACTTGAGCTTTCAGTACACACTGTTTAATCATCTCATACTAAACAGAGGAATAAAAGTTGAACTATAGTGTTTTCAACAATTAAATGTATTCATTAATTTGTAATTAATGAATTTGACAATATTGATGTTAGGTATCTCAACAGACTTCAAAATAAGCCCCAAGCAGAGACTCGATTCATTTGACTTGGAACAACATTAGATTAGTAGCTGCTGATAAACCTCACATATTAAGAAATTACACATTGCTTGCACAATTTCTGTCAAGACCGGGGTTACTTTAAAAAGAATGGAAGGAGTCACAATTTAAGAGCTCGTAGAGCAAGAGAAAGCTCAGCTCTTACTCAGATTTGCTTCTACATTACTATCTGTTCACAACAACATATGTCACATAATCCTCCTCTTTTTCTATTCATCGGTTCCCAGAACTGATAGAGACAAAGAGAGACCTTCAATTCATTTGGGACTTGTTTGTCAAGAGATCAGACACAACTCTTTCATTTGTATCTACAGTAGATGCGGTTTCTAGGAGAGCTTCTACAAAATGAAATTAGCTTCCAAGACTAGGAGTGTTCAGCCAGGCATGTTGTTTTAGTTAAATACTACTGAAACAATAGTGTTTAACACATCCATTAGATTAAGTAGTATAATTTCACTTGAAAAGCCTAAAAAAGCTGACACACACTTCAAAAATAAAACATGATACTTTTTGCTCACTTCAGCTTTGTCCAAGAATTTATTCAATGCTCCTGAGAAGGAACACATTGCCCATAGCCTTTTTGGAAAGCTAATTTACAAACTATGTGAAAGAAAAGGGTTTATACCTTTTTTCCATCACCTTCCTTAACATAATAAGTCTGCTTTTCCTATGGAGTGGTTTTTTGGTCAGTTTTTGGGGTTTGGTTTTTTGGGGGTTTTGGTTTTTGTTGTTTTTGTTTTTTTTTTTAATTCAGCTTGATGAAGACTGGCAAGTTAGGAACTAACTGCAATTCTAGGAGGACTGTTATCTATTCTAAACTGAATTTTAGAATTGTAGCACTTGTACAAATGACCACATGCTACAATACAGATAACATTCCCAGAGAATCACTTTGGGAAAGTTCCAAAATGCTGTACCATCAAGAACCGTCACATGTAATGTTTAGATACATGGCTCACAGAAGAACACAGAACCTTGGGTGTGACATTCACTTTCTTTATATAAAGTACAGGGAGCTTAAAAGCTTCAGAGTTGGACTCATGTTAGCCCGCACTCTTCTGAGGGAGGACGCTGACACTAGCTAACGGCTGAAAAGCACCATTTTGGGATCATGTCCCCTCCTGCAGGGCACTCTCTGTGAAACCTGAATTTCAATGTGCATCTCCTACATCCTAGAGAAATGTTCTAGCCACACTTTGGGCCAGGCTGGACAGAGGGCATGCTGTAATCCTGCTGTTTACTTTGTAGCGCATGGTAAAGAATACAAGATTTACTAGAGGAAGCAAAAGCTTCTCTACCTGAGCAATCTGGGTTTCCACTGTTTCACATGATTACTCAGGTAGTCAGGATGGACTCTGAGCAACTCCTGATTATGAGGGCAATTTAATGAAAAACACTCCTATTCTTGTCTAGCTTAGCCTGGTACTTAAGGTAGCACCCTAAAAACAGAGAGAAGTGTAGGTTTTAGCTCCCACCTCCCGATTATCCTAAATATTCACCTGGTACCAAAACAGGCAGGTGATCACCTCTTCTGTGAATCTCTGAAACTGGTCAGAAGTACCATGTTTTACACTGAACTCAGTATTAACGCATTAGCAGTTCTCAGAGGATGCCGAAGCAGCTTCTCAGGTGACTAAGGAGAAATTATGAGCTCTACCAAGGCCACAGCGCTCCTGGAAACTGAGAGTTTGCAGGCGAGAGTCTTCAGACTTGATGGCACTTCAGAAACTACAGATACATTTTGAGATTCATACCATCCTCTTTCTTCCAGGAGGCAAGATGGTCTTATAGATCTACAAAATTAACTGTACCTGAACACAAATACTTTCTGAAATGTTTGAAGTTGGATAGACTGCATTTGTTTGTATTTGGATGATTGTCTGTAAGCTCAAATATTCAGTAATAGGATGTATAAACCATCATCTCTGACCTCAGATATTTGATTGTATTGAGGTATAACACGTTACTGCAGCTCAGCCAATATACAGCAAGTCTTTTAGGACATGCCATCAATCTCCAGCAGTAAAACTAAACACAATATTCAACACTGACTTTTAAAATTTCAGTGTGTTTCTATCTCCTATCTGTAACTACCAGAGGCCTACCAACACACACTGAGCTGTGCTGATCAAGTCTCCAAGCCTCATATTAATTCTAGCGTTGTAAAGCTGTGCTTTCCACAGAAGAACGCATCAGAAAGCTCCTGTTGTTCACAAGATCAATCAGTTTATCTGACTTCCAAACCAAACTAACAGCACACTTAGTTCCCATCTCTGACTTGCACATAACTTACCGCCTCACAATACCTAGGAATTTTGGTTTGTTTTTAAAAACAAGAATGGCAAGTTCTACTTCCTCCTCTGCACAATGACATTGTGCCAGTTCTGCTTAAGTGGTGCACACAACTATGAGAAGTGTAATATTTTAACATCCAAAAAGATGATTGAACTTCCTTGATTCTTTCTGTGAATATACTAAAAGTGAAGTTTTCTCTGTACAACTTTTTACTTGCTGAAAGTCTATTTCTCCCATTTCCTGGGGCTAGTAACACTAGCAGTAAAAGATTAACTTTTCTAGACAGTATTTTGCCAGCATACTTATTAAGTATGAAAGATGTAATACAAGCAAAACCAGTAACTGCTGGAAAATCTTAAAACTGCCTAACAGAGCAAAAGACTAAGCCCAGTATGCTAGATGTTAAGTGCTAAGAGCAACTGGTAAAGAAAAGCAGACTGGTAGATTAAACATATCTCCTTTTACTTATTATTTTCCCAGCAATACTACACAGGTTTAACCGTTACTGAATTTTAGTGTACCAAACTAAGAGCCCCTAAACGTATTCTACATAAACTCTAGATGAAGCCATTCTCCCATTTAAAAATTAACATTGTCTCCTCCAAAACACATCCAGCCTGCCATCTTTATTTCTATGATAAAAAATTCTTTTGCACCTATTTCAGCACACCAACAGTGTCTCATTATTCAAACATGAACGTTCTACTTCCATCTTCAAGTTGCAAGTTGTAAACAAACCGACGTACTATTACTTTTTATGCACATGGAAAAAAAAAACCTGACAATAACAGGACAACTCAGTGTCCTAGCCACTGCTAATGTTTTTAAAAATTAACAAAACAAAACAAAAAAAATAAATCACTTGACAGAATTTGTTTAGCTCTTCCCAGTTAGAAACCTTAGTAAAGCTAAAACAGACTCACGAAATCAACGAGCTTTAATACTGCAAAACTATAATGAGAATTTCCATCCACCTTTCCTTAGGGTTTACTGCTGAAGTTAAATCAGAACACCACCTATCATGCACATCAGACATCAAAATCAAAGTCTTGGGCAGGGGGAAGTTCAGGAGGAAAAGAGATTCGATAAAATAAACTCTTGAGGAAGATTTTGTTTTCTAATCAAATACAAATGAAAGATTTTTAAAAGGCAGAATGTTTGTTTCAGAAAGCAGATGTTAGTTTTGAATTGGACACACAAAACTGCTGCAGCATACACCCCTGACTCTAGAGTAGACCACCCCTGTCCAAGGACCAAGCATAATTAAACATGCTTTTGGTACTTTTCTTAAGCACTGTAAAAATTATTATTAAACAATTATATGGCGAAACAAAAAATAATTAAACTTTCTTCATTATAAAGTACCATGAAATCTACCAGTAACCCTGTATCAATACAGGCTGGGAGATGAAGGGATTGAGAGCAGCCCTGCAGAGAAGGATTTGGGTGTACTGGTGGATGAAAAGCTGGACATGCACCAGCAGTGTGCACTTGCAGCCCAGAAAGCCAACCGTACCCTGGGCTGCATCACAAGCAGCGTGGCCAGCAGGTCGAGGGAGGGGATTCTGCCCCTCTGCTCTGCTCTGGTGAGACCCCACCTGCAGTTCTGCGTCCAGCTCTGGGGTCCTCAGCACAGGAGAGACATGGACCTGTTGGAGCAGGTCCAGAGGAGGGCCATGAAACGGTCAGAGGGCTGGAACACCTCTCCTATTACACGGAAAGGCTGAGTTGGGGTTGTTCAGTCTGGAGAAGAGAAGGCTCTGGAGAGACCTTATTGCACCCTTTCAGTACTTAAAAAAAACTCATAAGAAAGATGGGGACAGAGTTTTTAGTAGGGTCTGTAGCAACAGGAGAAGAGGTAATGGTTTTAAACTACAAGAGGGTAGATTCAGACTAGATGTAAGGATTAAATTTATTATGATGAGGATGGTGAAACCCTGGCCCAGGTTGCCCAGAGAGGTGGCAGATGCCCCATCCCTGGAAACATTCAAGGTCAGGTTGGACGGGGGTCTCAGCAACCTGATGGAGTTGAAGATGTCCCTGGTCATTGCAGGGGGGTTGGACTAGGTGACCTTTAAAGGTCCCTTCCAACCCAAACCATTCTATGGTTCTCTGAAAAGAAGCACTATAAGCTGGATACCATTAATAACATTTGGATAACAAAAAAATATTATCTTCCCCTTTTTCCTATTATTGCAGTAGTAGACTCTAACACTTCTAACACAGGAGACCTGACATGGCATTCTCTGTAAACTGTGACAACATCCAAAAGCTGTATAAGTTTCAGGCAAACAAAGCTTGAACTAAATGCACTGTCCTAAATTCTCCAAGTCTAGCTCAATAAAAGCTAAGTTACCTTTTATTCTCACTTTTCAACTCATTTTGCTGTCTTTTCTTTTCCATCATTTTCCCCCATCTACTTTTTGGTAAGTCACGCTGAGGCAGGGGAATGGCATGTTGAATATAGAGATTAGTGAGACCATCTTTGTCCATCTTTACATCATTTTCGACTAGTATATTTTTCTGTGGGGAACAGAAAAAAAAGTTATTAAGACAAATTCAAAGCACAAGCATCTTAGTGGCATAATTTCTTTTTTCAAAAGCCAGTTTAAGGTAGTGTATTGGGCATAAATGCCGGGTTTTCGAAGTGAGGGGGCTGCAGTGGTGACCGGCGTGGAGGTCACAAACTGCTCCGTGCCAATGACAGCCTGGTCTCCTGCCTTCCTACTGCCAACTTCCCTTGTTTTCTGTGTGGATTACACTCAGTCCCTCCCTTCAGTGAGGCAACGGGAAATGCAGGATGTTTGGGTCAGTGCATAGTGGTTTCTTTTTCCACTACCTGCAAGTGCATCTCTTAACATATCGCCTCATGCGCCTCCGTCCGTGCATCTTTTTGTGTCTCCTGCCCCTGATGGCTGCTGCTCTTTGTTAAGTGCACTTGAACACAGGTGCCATGAGCTCCTCTGCTTGAAACTCTGGTGTGTGATGGGCTGTCTTCATCAGTGTCAGAGACAGCTGGATCCAGCTGCGACCAGTACTGGGCAGTTCATCACCTTTGCCCACACAGGTCAACTCTGCAGCCCCTCCCTGTCCAAAACTCTACAATTTTTCCAATACAAATAGCAGCAAAAACAAGGAAAAAGTTATGATAGACATACTGTTGATAACTGATGTTTTCATGCACTCTTAAACACAATTCCCTGAATCCAACTACAATGCCAGAGCTCTTCTTCACACTTTTAAAAAACAGGCAACTAGAACACAACGCAGTTCAAACTTACAGATGTAGAGCCGTGCTTCCTTCCCCAGTTCCCCAAAAATAAGTTGTGAGGGGAGATTTCTAGTAACTGTCAGTTATAACAAAACAACAAGTTTTTTTCTTATCGTGTAAAGGGTTGCGAAAACAAAACTTCTTGGTACCTCCTGACAAATTTATTAAAAGAGAAAAAAACCCACTAACTTCCTACAAACTAGAGGTCACTGAAAGCAGGTCAAGTCTCTGCCACAGCTGGTTTTGGCAACACTTCACGACTTCTGATGTGGGCCTAAAACCTGTACATTTTTGTCCACGTAAACTACATGGACAAGAGTACACAAAAATTCAGCAAGCTCATACAAAAACCTAGAACTTTGATTACTATTGTTTCATGCACCTAAACTTTTCTGGCAAGGTGGTAGCAAGCATTCCAAATCACACCAACTGAAGCTTCATATGGTCCAAAACTCTTTATAACTCACTTCCAAACCCCCCTTTTTTTTTTTACAATTATGCATACTTGAGCATTAGCTTGACTGATTACGTAGGATGCATTTCCTTAATCAACTGGGGATGAACGTGACACCTGTAACAAAGTAAAGGTGATCTTTCCACAGGTACTTTTACTGTATGCAAACGCTGTCTCACAGCCATGCTGATTTGGGTAGATTATTCTTTAGCATCTACAGCGTTCGAAAACAGCCCCTTTGCAAACACGGAGACACCTCTCACGCTACGGGCCTCCTCTAAACAAACACCTATGGAGAATCGACCTGCGTTTTGTTAGGTTTTTTTGTATTTTTTTTTCCTGAACGCTCTCTTGCGCGCTCCTTAAGGCCTGGAAACGGCGGGACGACCGCGAGAAAACCTCCCGGATAGGTAACGAGGGAAGGCAGGATCTTCCCCGCGGAGTAAAGCGGAAAAACAAACAGGGCGGCTCTAACACGGAGGGGAGACACGACAACGAGCTAGGCCCACCATCACCCCCCCCGGGGCCGGGTCGGTTCCCGGGCTCACCTGCTCCAGCGTGAGGAGCAGGAACTCCTCCGAGAGCAGCTCCGGGTGCAGCAGCAGCTCCGAGTCCGGACGCCCCGATCCCCGCTCCTCCTTACCGCCGCCCACCCGCTCCCTTCCCTGCGCCGCCATCTTCTTTCCCCTCCCCCCTCCCCGCCCCGCCGGCCACTTTTCCGCTTTCCCACAATGCCGCGCGGGAAGGGACGCCAGGCGCGGTGACGTCAGCGGCGGCGAGGGGCGGGGCTCTTTTACCCGGTGTTCCCGCTGGTAAGTGGGTGGGACGGAGCCGCTATTGGGCCGGCTGCCCCTCCCACGTGACCGGAAGGGCCCGCGCCACACCGGAAGCGGCGCGGCCGTCCTTCCGTCTTGGAGAGCGCGGCCTGAGGCGGCGCCGGGCCCCGGCCCCCGGCCCTGTCACCGCTCCAAGGCCGCCTCGATAAGCGGCGGGCCCGGACTCCCGGTGTGGCGGTGGCAGGTGCTGGGGGAACGGCCTGAGCGGGTGGAGAGGTTCCGTCGCCTTTGCGCTGAGGCGGGGAGCGGTCGCTGCCGGGCCTGGTTTACGCCGCCCGCTGCGGGGTGTGTGTGAGGGGGGGACGGGGGTGAGGGGAACGGCGGCGGGGTGAGGTCCATCCCCGTCCTGCCGGGGGCTGGAGCGGGCCGGCGCCACCCGTCTGTGGAATGGCATCCAGGAGTTAATTAGAGCGTGGACGCGGTTAATTGGACGGGGTGGAGGAGCGCGTCTGCGTGAGCGAGCGGTGCGGAGGGGAGGGAGGGAGGGAGGGTGCTGGTTTGCAGGGCAGCAGCGGCAGCAAACAAAACGTGAACGCAAAGCGAGGTGTTACCTAACAAAAGTGGGGGAGAGCTGCCTTCCCCTTTTTGCTGGAAACGACTGCCTGCGGGGTTATCGGTGCACTTAAGAAAATGAAACGTAGCAGGCTGATTGTTTGCTTGCCTACTGATTATTTTTTGACAGCAGACATTCCCATTATCTTGCTTTCCGGAGTTCTGAACATCTGAAAAGTAGCACACTACTGACTTCCTTTGGTAACTCTGGGGTGGCCTCTTGCACTTTAAAGGAACAGCATGTTCCGCAAAACATGTTTCTTCGTGGTGTGTGCAGGCCCCGAAGCTCTTACTAATGAGAACAAAATAACTGTTAAAACAAATCACATGCAGATTATGTGTGTTGATGATGGTTGTTCTTAAAAGCTTTTCTCACAGTTTTTTTCTAGCATGAATGTTTTTATTTCTTTGCTACCAGACTTATGTCGTACTGTGTGATTTTTTGTTCTTTCTGCTTGGGGATGGTGTATCTATTTTGATTTTCTTTTATACTTTTACTCATCATCTGCTTTCATTTAGTAAGTTTTTTGGAGGTTTTTAATACATCTTGGTTAGAGCAAAATTCTGTAGTTCTCCCAATGCCACGCATTAACATTTTTACCCTGGGCTACAGGAATGTTAAGTTGTTCACAGCTTCAGGAGCGAAAGCTGCCTAACCTCTCCAGACAATAGTTTATCAGTTCAGGATACACCCAGGCCCTTAAAAACGGTTGGGTTTTTTTTGGCAGTCAACCTTTGGGCAGCCCTCTTTATCTTAATACACGGTGTTTACTTTGATAATGTTGGAGGATAACATGGCTGTCTTGCCAGAGACTTGCATTATCACTTCACCTTAGGCTATTTCTCTAGTACTTCCTGGGTTTGGCTGGTTGGGGTTTTTTGTTGTTGAAGGTCAGAACACTAATTTACACCCCAGGTGAGGATGCAATTTGATAATATAATGGAAGCCCAAACTAAAATCTTTTTAACTTCTGAAAAAAACCAGGAAGTTCTTGGATAAAAGTTCACTACTGTCTCTTGGTAACATGGTTTGCTTCTGGCTATATTCTTGGTTCTGTCTAAGTTTACTTAAAGGTTATTTCTGAGTTGTCTACCTTACTTTTTTTCTACTCAGTTTTGGAAATTTTTGCCATGGTTTTCAATGTTCTCTTACAAAAGCAAAGGGGGGTTTTAGATGTAATAATTTGAAACTATATTCATTTTGACTATGTTTAGTTTTGTTCACAAGAGCATTTTGTTGATGTTGGTTTCTCTGTTGGTCCACAGAAATTTCATTTGATGCTTTATATCTCCATTGTACGTGTGGACTAGCAGTAATTGTTATTTCTTAAATCCGTTCAAGATGTTTAGTGTTATGTCTTCCCCTGTGTTGGCTAAGCGGTCCTTACAGACCAGTCATGACAAATTAAAAGGTGATTAAACAAGGTCAGCAATTTCTCATTTGCTGTTCTTTGGAGTGTTGAGCACAGCTGTCTGCTGGTTTCTTATAAAAACAATGCAAGTCTGGAGTACAGTAAAATTACACAGATTGTTTTTAAAAATACTATTAATTGCTTTATAGATTGCATCTGTCCCTTGACAGTGCTTGATTGCAAAAGGGTAGGTATGGTTTGTAGAATGAATATTAGAAGTGCTGCTTACCACTTACAGACATCCTTCTGGAATAGTTGTGATAGTAGAGAACAGAAACTCTTAATTTCTGTGGCACTGCATCTTGAGCTTAATGAATGCTTTATGGACCATGCTTCCAAATTTGCTGTGTGAATGTGCTTTGTAACTGCTGGTGCATATAGTCTGATACAGAGAATGTGTAAGTAGCACTGAATAAAACAGACACCCTGCAGATACTAAAAAAGAACCAACAAACCAACCAGCAACTTTTCTTATGAGTTGGATGATACCTTGCATAAATTATTATTATTTAAACAGCTTGGAAGTTACATATTTCTGATTGCTGAAGAGTAAGGAATGTACAGTATGTGTTAAAATGGAATATGCCTATATTTCACTAGGAGACTGTACTAATAGGCCCAAATTTAGTGTAAAGCAACGTGAGATGTTAACTTGTAGCACTAAATGCCTTGTGCCTTCCCTAGAAATCTTGAGAGCCGAAGCTTGTATCTTTCCATGTACAGGTTATAGAAACCTTTATGTGAGAGGTTTATAAATCACTAAATACTGGCAAGAACAACTTGTAGTGCCAGAGTATCTGAGAGCGCCGATAATATGCTGGTTGCTTGTGGAGAAAGCATCACTTCAAAATAGCTGGGTGCTGTTGTGAATCTGCTTCAGAATACACTTGAAGTGGAAGCATACAATTCGATTTATTTCTGTGTTTATTAATGTGCTCATTCTGGCTTGTGTAATCAGGTTGGAAATAGACTATAGAGTATTGAAAAATGCAACAATGGATTTTTTGTACTGGTGAATGTTAAATTTGATATTTGAGTATGCGTCTGGAAGTAAGTAGTGGGGTTTTTTTCTCTTTAATCAGATCACCCAGAAGACACAATGAGCGTCAAAGCTTTCAAGCTCGTTTCTGCTGTTGAGCGGGAGATGTTAATGGGAGACAAGAATTACATCAACATTGAATGCATTGAGTGTTGTGGAAAGAACCTCTATATTGGAACCAATGACTGCTTTATCTATCACTTTCTGTTGGATGAAAAGGTATCAGCAGCTGGAAAAATAACTTTTGCTGCCACCAAGCAACTGCATAAATACCTGGGCTTGAAGAAGCCTGTGAGTGAGTTGAAAGCGGCCTCTGCCCTCACCAGGCTTCTTGTGCTTTGCGACAACACAATAACACTAGTTAACATGATGAACTTGGAACCTGTCCCCACTGGCGCTAGAATCAAAGGAGCTGTGACATTCTCATTAAATGAAAACCCTGTGAGTGGGGATCCTTTTTGTGTCGAAGTCTGCATTATCTCAGTCAAGCGGCGGACCATTCAAATGTTCATGGTGTTTGAAGACAGAGTCCAGATAGTGAAGGAAGTGTTTACTCCAGAGCAACCCTGTGCCGTGGCTGTAGATGGTTATTACTTATGTCTTGCACTTACTACACAGTATATCATTTTGAATTATAATACTGGCGTCTCCCAGGATCTATTTCCTTATTGCAGTGATGAGAAACGGCCAATTGTGAAAAGGATAGGCAGACAAGAGTTTCTGTTGGCTGGCCCCGGAGGCCTAGGTGAGACTAAGGATTGTAATTTTTTTAACTTCTCTCTTTAATTTCTCTCCATTTGGGAAGCAAAGCTTAACTAATATAAGTGTTGTGCACAATAATGATAATTTTCTTCACAGGGCTATACTGGAATGTTGAGAGAAAAAGGTAGATGATAAATTTTTGGTACTAAGCATTATTATAACTCCCCTACTTTTTTTAATGCACAAAAATCTGATTATTTGTAATTTAATCATGTCTGTAGAAAGTTTCATTTCTGTATAGAGAGCTAACAGCAGTAGTGTCTTGCAGCCCAGAGTAAAAAGGTTGGTTGGTACCAAGTGAAACTTCAGAGACTGACAGCCTCTCTGTAGTGACTAGCTGGACTGGGTTTGAGGAGCGTGATGTTGCTATAGAACTGTTAAATTAGTGTAGATGAGTTATTTTTTCCTCAGTTGCTATTGAGAGGCGTTCATACAAAGTCCATTTTATAGACTGTAACAGGTTCACAAATAGGTATGTTGTACTACAGTGCTAATAATAAATGTTAGTGGCAGTAAGCTGTATCCTAATTCCTGTAGAATTAAACTCTGTCCTAACTGTAGATGTTGTCAGATACTACCTATTTTTTATGCTCCCGTTTGCTTAATTTTTTTAATAGTATTTTTCAGCTCCGTATTACAGAAAATGATAGTTTACATATTGCAAAACCAAAGTTAAATTATGTGAAATAATGCTGCTGTCTAATAGACAGATGATTGTAAGGACTACTGCTGCTGTAATCTGTCTAAATCAACAATATGCTGTGAGGTCAGTAATCTTGAGCTTTTTTTGGAAAAGCTGCAATATCCCAGAGCTGACAGACCACAGGCAGAATGCTTTCGTGCTGTTTGCCATATGACTCTCCATTTAGGAGATGCAGCTTGTGTATCTTCCCTGACACATTAAAAATAGCATGACACAAAGATCACAGCTATTTAGGCCCTTAATTCAGGGACCTGCATCGGTTTGGGCATTTTAATATCAATTCCAAAGTAGAGTAAGGGTGCAATCAGTTGTTTATATTGAAGTTTTGTCTTGTGACCAGAATGCGAGATGTTCATCAACTCACCAGTTTTTCTTGAAAGAAGTACAGACTCATTAGAATATCAGTTTATGCAAATTAAAGATGTTCCAAGATGAACTTGTTTTTTTCAGACATAGGGCTTTTCTAAGTCACCTCGGTTGCCTGCTTCTTATTAAAACTGTTAGTTGCTTTAAATGTGGACATGTATTTGTGGACATTAACCATTTTAGTAGTGCTGTGAAAGTTAAAATTTGTGAATTGACTCTCTGAAAGTATTCCCTTTTGACATGTTTCTAAGGAGATCCCATTCTTACTCTAATCTTTATTTATCTTTTTAGGAATGTCAAACCAGATTCTGTTCAAGTGGTTCATTTCTTTTATGATTTAAGAAGAATAGATACACTTTCAAAAGCATAATTGTATTTAGTCAGAAAGCAGAATTTTATTTAGTCTGTCTTTTGCTTTTATCTGGTGTCCTGGAAGAGAGCTATACAATAAGACCTTTACTCATGAAATCCAACATCCTTGTATAAGTAGATTGTCCTGGGGTTAGTATATCAGGTATGTGGTATCTTAAGCAAATGCACTTCTGCAGCTCTAAACTATAAACTTCCATTTTCCTCATAATACAGGCAAAGTCTATCTTCTGCTAGCTCAGAAACCTTTCAAAGACTGCTTGCTATGGATTGCATAGTCTTTCCTTGCCTAATTCAGCTTGGGGGGGGGGGGGTACTACCTGTCCTCTATACCCTCCCCACTGTTGTTTTGACTAGTATAATCCATCTTGCTGTTCCTCCTTGGTGAAATTCGTAGTGTCTTTAACACTTGTCTCTTCAAAGTTGTGAAGATGCTTGAGCACCTTTATAATATATAAGCATTGTGTATCTTGGCATTTGAGGTAGGCCTCTGCTATAATGTGAATGGACTTGAAAAGGCTTGATGTAAATCTTCAGTTCTAATTTTAGTTTGCTTTTGTATGTCTTGCTGGTAAAGACATGTTCGTTTGGCACTTGCTAGAGCATCTGTGCTAAATTCAGCCTCTCTTACTGAGGTGGATGTATTCTGCATTAATGTATTTGGCTTTATAGTGTTTGAAGTGACACTGATTTAGATTAATTTGCTTTTGAGTTAAGACTGGAATTTAGAATGACAGAAAGCAACTGCTTAAAATGGTAATCGTAAAGTAAAACATCTTTGAGTTTCTTGGGTATATAACCTGTTTCCTTACCTGGACTCTTTGCATTTAAAACTGGTTATAGTTGATGCATAGATTAGCCATTTGGTACTTTGTTGGCTCTACTTGCAGTTAGTGTATAGCTCATTCTTTCAAAGGGAGGAGGAACTTCATTTTTGATGCATCTTCATTCTGTGCAGTAATTAGTTCAATTGGAATTGAAAATCAGTTCTTTCTGATTGTGTGTGAAACTATGCTTACCAACATTCAGTTTTTCATGTCATGAAGCTCTTGTTGCATGTTTCTAATCAGATTTCCTGCCGTACAGAGGCTTTAAGTTTTCAAAATTTCAGCATGCAGTTCTTGCATATTGGCACAGGACACGCTTCTGAGCAACTGCCCCAAAACATCAGAGGCCTCGACTCAGACCAAGCTCCCAAGGGAGGGTGCAGCTCTTCAGGTCTTGAGCTGAAGGGAGTGCCTGGTGCCTCTTCCTGAGATTGGGGCAAGGGGAAGTTTTGTCCTCACCTGCAGGAGATGAGTGCTTGGTTGAGGATTTTTGCCAAGTAAAGCAGATGCAGGAGGAGGTCAGCACAGTGCATGGCATCAGAGATGACAAAAAGAAAATTGAATCTTCTCCAGGATCCGGGCGTGAGCTGGTACCCCCAACCTGCGGAGGGAAGGGCAGGCTGTCTCTGCTTGTTCTGTGATGGCAAAGGCTGGAAACTTGTGACTTCTCGTGAAAGGAAGAATTCTCCTTCTCTGCCTGCAGATCTGCATCTATAGGGTATGTTCAGTGCTCTGGTAGCAGATGAGAAGCAGGAAGCTCTGTCCAGCAGATGATCTGAGCCTGTACAATGCAGTAGCACAACCAGTGAGTAATAGTAGTGGGAGACTTCCTCATATTGGAGATGGAGGTTTTCTCATCAGTCCTGCTGGTGAGGGAGAACAGCTTGAGGAGGAGTGGGTGGATCATGCAGGTCACCAACTGATTGCACAGCTCGTGGTGATGGGGGATTTGGCTTTTATGACTATGGATCTCTATTTAAGGATTTAAGGGGGACACTTGAACCACTTCAGGACAGCAGACTTTGGTTTGCTCAGGATCTGCTTAGAAGAATCTCATGGGATATGGTCCTGGAGAGAAGCACTGCCTCACTAAGTGAGTGGAGAGGCTGAGAAAGCTGGGACTGTTCAGTCTGAAGAAGAAAATGCTTTCAGAGATCTTGCCAACGTGGGGGGGAAGGGGGAGATGTGCACGGGTAAAGAAGACAGAGCCAGAGTCTGCTCAGTGGTATTGTACCCAGTGAAAGGATGAGAGGATTTCAGTCGGTACAAACTGAAATACAGGAAATTTTACATAAATATAAGAAAACAAATTCCTTATTGTGATGGTACTCAAACCAGGAAACAGGTCTTGGAGAGGATGCGGAGTCTCTGTTCTTAGAGACACTCAAAACCTGACTGGGCAAAGTCTTGAGCAACCTGTTCTAGCTGACCCTGATTTGAGCAGGGAAGTTGGACTAGACAGTCTCCAGAGGTCCCTTCCTGATTCAACTATTCCATTACTTTAATGAGTAAAAAACCCCAAATTTTAAATACCTAATTTTAGTTTATTCCTTTTGCTTTTCCAGAATAAACTCTTCAGTGGTGCATGGTTTGAACAGTTGTATAGTGATTGAGTAGACTACAAATGGAAGTGGAGAACTGAGCCTTATAACTTATAAAAAGCGTACAGGTACTAAGCAGAATGATTCACAGAAGGTTATGCAGTGCCTTTTCTCATAGCTGATGAAACTACATGAAGCAGGATAGTCAGCAGTAACCAGCATGTTCCTTTCTTGTTTTCACCCACTGATAGTGTTCCTCGTAAGTTTTCATGTTCCTTTTTAAACAAGTAATAATAATAAAGAAGTTTTATTTCAGCTTTTAGAGATACTTTCACTAAGAAGCTTTTTGTTTTAAAATAAATAAACAAAATCTACAGTCTATTGCACGAAGTCCTGAGTAACCTGATCTAAGTTGGTCCCGCTGAATGTCATTCAGAAAACCCTTCTGACTTCAGTTATTCTATGATTCTATAAATTTCTAGATCTCTTGGTGCTGAAGACAGTGTAGCTGTGTTTTGGGTAACTCTTGTAACCTTTGGATAGCATATGCATTTTTAATACGGAATTGATTACTGGCTTCATCTAAGTTTCATCAAACACATTCCTGTACTATAAAAAGGCCATGGTTTCTGACTGTAGTTGTCATGTTTATTGTTATCCTTAGGTGAGACCTGGATGAAGACAGAAAATGCATCATTCTATGACAGAAGCCCTAGCTATTGAGGGCAGAGGGATGTAGATAGATGTTGACTTGGAAAAGTACTGTGCATTGCTCTGCATACCCTTTCACTTCCATGAAGGTTTTTTAAAAATTACCTAAAAAAGAGCTCTGTCATTTAAAAAAAAAGTTTTTAAAATCAGGTTTTTATAACATTCTTTTGAGAATGTCAGGAGAAGTGGAAGGTTCTAAGAATTAATATTTCAAATATAATTAGCCCTGAGTTTACTACTGGTTAGTATGTATTTAACTCAAGTTTTCTCCCACGTTTTGAAATGGTATTATAGCACAGAGTAACAACTGGAAGGCATTAAAAATGGGTAATGCAGTCTGCCTGGCATAAAATTCCAGTTCTGATCCGTAAGAATATTAATATCTGTAGAGTAAATAGGGAATTATATATTATGGCAAAAAAAAGTATTTTCTGTAAGGTGCTGTGATCAAAAAGCTGATCATTGTAGTGAAAAAGCAAATAGCATCACTTGCTAATAGTCAGATGTGAAATTTTAATTTTGTGTTGCACCCTTAGTCAAGGGAAAGGGCTGATCATTTCAAAGCTGCTGTAAAGGATCCAGAAGCTTAGTCTCTACACCGTAGTTCCATAAAAATCTGCAACCTTCTGGTTTCGTTTTGTTGTTTTGTTTTGTTTTGTTTTTTAATTCCAAGATGGTCCTCCTACCCAGCTACCCTTGCCTCATTATCCTCTGTTTGGAAGAGATTTTGTAAATTGAATAACATAATCTTTTAATCTCTGCTGTCCTTTACAGCTCAGACTTATTCTACCAGCTGTCAAGTGGCTCATTCCTGCCAAAGAACAATTTTCATGGGCATGTCTTTTTAACGGCATGAGAATACTGGTTTTAAGGGGTATGAATTCATGTTTAGAACAGAAGTTTACATTGTGCTTCGGTATGGCTCAGCTGGCAAAGGATTACTGAACTAGGTCTGAAAACTTTGACTGGAGTTTTTCTTCAATTAATGTCTCAGGAAGAATTGGGGAATATCAGGTAGCATAGACAGAACTGGTGGTGTGTCGTCCAAAAGCAAGTCAAATTCCTATTAAGCTCGGAGAAGGAAGAAGGACAGAATAGACAGGAGGAAAGATAGTGGCAAAGAAAACACAAATTAACTGCAGATTTAATATGGTTATTTCAAAGACAGCACAGGAGGTATCACTGGGATATTAAAAAAGTCTTTGTGCTTGGCTTTTGGGAAAATACGCTTTATACGCAGCCTCTGCATTTTTTCAGATGATTGAAAACACAGATGCCTCAGAGGAAGTGACTCATCCCAAGGAGCTGGACCCTTGTTGTGTGAAAATTTTGCTGTAGCAAAAGTGAAAAAGTATAAGTAAATGATTGTCTGTCGACTAAAATGCTCTTTAGACATTTGACACTACAAGGAACAAATATGCCTCTGTTGCCAGATAGGTCAGGCAATGCAGGTCTGTGCCTCCTGCTAAGGCAGTATTGTTTGAATGCTGAGTCTCACTAAAAATTAGTGTTGGGAAATGAATTCAGACTATGTGGCATAATTCTTGTAAAAAAAATCTGAAACTTACTAAACTTGAATAATTCTTGCTAGTTTCCTTCAGTATTCTTCCCTTCAGTTTTTGGTATTGTCTGTTTCTGTGGTGAAGGAGAAGGAAAAAAAAAAAAAATTTGAACTGAACTAACCAACAGGTCTATAATGTCCAGGGAGATGTGATGCACTGTCGTCATGCTGCCTGATACTGCATCTCTTGTTCTGAGACTTTTTATTTCTGTGCCTTGGTACCCATGCCTCATATTGGGAAAACAACAGTCTTCAGCTAGCACGAGCCTCAAGGCTTTGTTTTTTCCTTTTTGTAGGCATGTTTGCAACTGTAGATGGCATTTCACAGCGTGCCCCTGTGCACTGGTCAGAAAACGTGATTGGAGCAGCTTTGTGCTTTCCTTACGTCGTTGCTCTCGATGATGAGTTCATTACAGTGCACAGCATGCTGGACCAGCAGCAAAAGCAAACCTTGCCTTTTAAAGAAGGTCACATTCTACAGGACTTTGAAGGTATTAAAAAGAACACTTTTTTGCATCAATAATTCTGGAACAACTGCCACTGTGGGCACAGTCACTTCAGTATGTTTTTTAAACTCAAAATCTAGCAAGCACATTAACTGTTGAAACTATTATTGCAAATGCCTTCCCAATTATATTATGATAGGTAAACTTAAGTCATCTAACATTCCATGCTTCTAACAAAATGTATGCTCAATAAATGTGCTCTAATTGTCAAGTTAATTGTTGGGTATGAGTCTGTGGGGTTAGAGCTTTTTCTTGTAACTTGATTATTGCTTGCAAAGGAGCAATGTTAATTTAATGCTACTAGTCTATAATTGCAAGCTCCAGGTATTTGTCCATTGGCTATCTTGACAAAGTTCTAACATCTTAAAAATTGTTCTTTTGTATTCCTTTCTAAAAGGTTTTAAATGGGGTATTTCATAAAGAATTGTTAAACAAAAAATACAAGAATTTTTTTTTTTTCCATCTGCTCTTCAATTAAGAGCTCTTAATTGTGGAATACATTGCGTTGCTGTTTTCTTCCAGGAGAGCTACAAACTCGAGCACTATGAACTGTGTATTACTTACTACCTTTGATGTACAACTTACAATTTTCTAATGTAAGCCTGTGGAAATATCTAGCAGTTAAAAGTCCCTATTCTCTGGAATCTGGGCAATAGTTTCAGTGATGGCCTTTACAGCTTAGCTCATCATGAGAGATTATAGCAAGTTTAATTTACTCAGAGTGGAACAAAATCTGCTGTAAATAAACAAATTTACCATTATCTCTGTATTTCCAAGGTGCAGTTTACAGGTAAAGTATACTATCTACTAAATACGGTAACAACAAAGATGAGTTTTGGAACTCTTAACACTGTTTCAGTTCTCGTATCTTAAATAGCAAATCTTAAAGCTTATTTCTGAAATGTGTTTTTTTCTGTAGAGAATCTAAACTGAATATGTCTGTCTGCTCTGTCCAGGGAAGGTGATTGTTGCTACTAATAAGGGTGTGTATATCTTGGTGCCGCTACCTTTGGAAAAACAGATTCAGGATCTTCTAGCTAGCCACAGAGTGGAAGAAGCCCTTGTTCTAGCAAAAGGAGCTCGAAGGAATATTCCAAAAGAGAAATTTCAGGTCTGTCCTTCCTTTAATTTTCGTGAAAACATAAATTTCACAGTGGGGGCATATATGCCAATGGTCACATAACTAGAAAGGCTGGGGGAGGAATTTGCATTGAAAGGAAGTCTAATACCTTTTATGGTTTCACCCTGAAGAAATAGCCATGCTGCTGAATTGGCTCGTGCATGATTGGCTGTGACATTGGCAGGGTTGAATGCTGCTGTTCTGCTGAGATTTTGGTGTTGGTTTCTTTTCAAGTGTGTAACTTGAAAAAATTGAAACAAAGCCGAAAAACTAGTGATAGAAAGTCCACTGCGATGCTTCCTTAGAACTAAGTCGTTATTATTTGCTATTGCTGTTTAAAAAGTATACTTTATTTCAGATCAGAATTTTTAGATTTTAGTTTTTTTATCAGAGATTCTCACCATATCCTAAACTCCACAGCAGTACAGCTTCAGAGTTAAGTGATGGGAAATCTTAAAGCAAATACATCCTACTTCCAAACTCATACAAGTAGTGCTTGTACTGGTGTGTAACTGAATATTTTGGCTTTTTGTGTGGCAAAGTATCCTAGTAACTCTTTGATTAGAGTGTTGATTAAAGATTTGTCTTAATTTTCTTGTACCTCTGGTTTATATTACAATACATATTCTACTGTATTTGTTCCTATTTGTCATTTAGAGACTGAAACTTGGAAAAAGTAGCATGAAATCTCTACTCGCCAAGTAGGTGAATGAATATTTGACTTGGTTTCTTTCCTTTTGTAAGAGCAAAATTTGATCTGTAACCTGCAGAAAATCTGGTTTCGTTTTTTTTAATACACTTCAGAGCATTTTGTTGTCGTTAAAATATTATCTGTTGCATTACTTTTGGTTTGTTTAGGAAGATGTAAAGTTTGCAACATGACTAGGTAAATTACAGAATTGCAGTGGTTCAAAATGATTCACACTCTCAGGATTTTTTTTTAAATTTCAATAAGTTTCTAATTCCTTGTCATTTAAATAAAAGGCCCTTGAAAAACAGTTATTAAATTAAATGAAATTTGTATCAGCTTTCATTTTGATCCTTAACTCCTCCATTGAATGAACAGCTGGGAGGCTGCTGGAAGTAAAAAGCTTGGTGAGAAAAGTGTTTCCATCCTTTTGCTAAGGTACAACTATCTGGAAGTACTTGAAGCTGAAAAGTATTTAGGCAAATACAGAGTTCAGTTTCCAGCATGTTTGGCTTTGCATCTTCACTTCCAACTTTTCTTTCACAATCTGTTTAAAGAAGCAAACTAAAATCCTGCTGTGAGAACAGGATACATGATCTAATCAATGTCTTTGAAGTATGATGATCTCTAATTCTCCAATTACTTCTTTCCAGTTTAGGCTGATTTAGTGTGGGAGATGTCTTTTTGTGTTTTACCACAGGATGAACTGCAATTCATTATCTAAAATACATCATGTAGAATCTCATTCCTCCTAAGTTTTCTTGCATTTAGGATTTTTCTGTATTTAGGATAAGTTACTTTCTGTTCACATGTATCTTACGTGCACAATGACTGTGTACCTGAAATTACTGTTTCCACGAATATTGTAAGTTCTTTCTAACTTAACCTACTTCTAAGGGTGTTCAGTTACTTTGAGTCAATGCTACAGTTGAAAAACAGAAAACCTATTATTTGCAAGCGAAATGGCCTGGTTTAGTTCTGGGCTGTATTTGGAAATAGATAATAATCAGCTTAAATTGATGGAGTCTCCCATTGACTCGTATTAAAATGACTCAACTTGGCTCAGCTGTTGAGACGTTAGTCCAGTTTTTCAGAGCTTATCTGTAGTTGGAAATGTAACATGTTGAGCTTGCCTCTAATATTTAATGCTGTCATTACAGGTTTGTTAGAAGCACATCAGACTTTCTTTTTCTGTAGTCTCGCATAATATAAATCTGATGGAGTTCAGCCAAATTACATGCCTTACATATGTCTTTTGCAACATTTCTTTTGCATACTTTAACTGATCACATAGTCACTCCTTTCTAATTCCTATGTAAGAGAGATCTTTAGGTAATAGATTTTAGATAGATAGATAATAGGTATCTTCTAATAGATATTTTTGGACATCTATTTTGCAAGCTTTACTGATTCCTGAGTAGCTGACACTTTCAAGACCTTGTTTTGCCATTTTATACAAGCAGTGGGAAGGAATGCATAGGTTTGGCATGAAGGCACTTGGTCCAGCCACTATAATTTATCCATACAGAAGAGTGATAGTAATTGTCTGGTACATGTAGTATAAGTGCGCCCTTCTCCACAGACTGCTTTAATTTCTGGAGTTTGCAGTGGCTGTTGCCATCTTACATGTGACTTGAACTCAGTCATGGCATTGTAGGACAGTTCTTGACACCATGGGTTTTTTCCCTACAGTTCAATACTGCATTGTCATTGCATGCATACACAGCTGCTTGCTTGCTCTTTTTATATCAGCAGTATTATACCTTCATAAATATATCTATATATATATGCTGGTAATGCAGAATGATAGTGGGATTGAAACAGTAAAGTACTGTACTTTCAGAATTATTTGTACAGCCAATATTTAGTTATTGGAAAGAAGCAGGTCATGCATTAGTAGCTTTAAGCTGTTATTTAACCCATGGTCCCTCCAGACTGCAAATTTATCTCTGCCATATTAGATGAAAATTCCTTTGTCTTTGAGCATTAAGAATTACTGCTAGGTAAAAAACGCTAAGCAAAAGTGTTGCAAGGAGGTGGCTTTGCTGGATATCATTTTTGGTAGAAGAATACAAAGGCCTTTCTACCATGCTACCATGAAATGACTGAATACTACTTATTAATTTTTCAGGACAGCTGAAGTTTGCAGAAATCATGGTTGATGGTAGTGAAGACCTTGGTTAGATTGACACACATCTTGCATAGGTATCTCTCTTTTTTCTTTTTTTTTCTTTTTTTTCCTCATTTCTTTTTAGTTTCAAAAAACATATTAACTGCACCCAAATCTGGCCAAAAGCCAAAGTGACTTTCTAGAAAAATTATTTTTGGCAATCTAGTTGGTAATTCTGACCATTTTAGAAAGGGTTTTTCTAGCAGTTGGGAGAATTAAGGCTTCGCTATAGCTATTGCAGCTTCAGCAGTCATCTTTCTGTTTTCTAGCGCTTTTTCAGATATGAATTAATACAAATCTTATTTTATGTTTTTGTAGCTAGTTTTCTAACGTGAATTCAGTCAACTATAGAATTTGCCTAAAGCACTTCAAGTCCTATGGTGGTTCTTCAAAAATGATAGGGGAATAAACAGTGTGTTGAATTTTGACTGGGTGTAACTTGGTACCTTTTTAAAAGAAGCCTATTGCAGTATCTGGCAGATGGGTCTGGAAGAACTCAATATGGTTTTTTCTATCATAAACAAAAGTTAACTGTATGTGGTTGGCACGTAGGTCTAGCCTGTTTTTAAAAACCTGTGAGAAGGAGAGAATATTCTCGCTTCCACAAACAGTCTGGTCTGTTGCTTCCCTAATCTTTACCACAGGACGTCTTAATGTCTAGTGTTTATCTTGTTGGCTAAAAATCAACCTGGATATTCCCTATCCCATCACTGCATCTTTAAAAAGTTGGGAAAGCGTCTGTCTGTAGACATTCTACAGCTTTTTTTGTTGCATGGCTTTAAGGGACAAGTGAAGATATGTCAACATTTAAATGAATGTGAATACCACTTAATCAGTTCAAATTCAAAACTGATCCCTTGGGCTTATACTTACACTATCCACAAGCTCTTATCAACTTCTAGTTGAAAAGACTGCTGTACAGAGTAAGGTCTACAACTAAAGCACTGTTCTCAGTGTCTTAGATCAATTCAAACTTAATTCCAATATCCTAATTCACTAAATATGTAAATATTAGTCGTCACTCCATTGCAAAGATTGAAAACAGACTTAAAAACCCCAAACCAACCTACTTCTGACACTAGTTAGCAGAGTGAGAAATGTTTGTGCTTCAGCTTTGCCTGGAAAGTCTGAGACCAGGTTTTGAAGTTTTTCTGGTGCTATAGGATGCATATAGTTGCAGATTGAAATCCTTCACCAGCATCCTTAAGAATGTGACCAGATGGGTATTCGTCAGTTCACAGATTACCATTTAGTGATGTAATAACACAGTCATAATTCCAAAATATTTTGGAAATTTTGTGAATTAATCACCTGAGGAAGTTTTACTTTATTACTGTAATTAAATTCCCTTTTAGCTTTAGTTAACTGTATTTTGAATTAGTACACTTGGATGTAAAGCATAGTAACATTAATTAATATAAAAATGTCATGAAGTATTGTTTATATTGTTAACGTTTGTCTGAAAAGGCGTGCCAGATAGCGTTTCCCTCTGCTTCCCCTTCTCTCCCCCATGCTGGGGAGGCAAGAAAAGTCCCACAACCTTACAGATCAATAGGTTTTAATGGCTTGTTAATGATCAAGATTAAGGATTTCCTTAAGATAATCCATTAGTAAAGCATGCACAGACTAAATGGATTTAAGCCAAGCTTTTCTCTTGGTAAATCCACAATCTTTAATCAAGGTGAAAAATCACCAATTAGAATATCAGTCTACCCGACTGGAGGCCTGACACTCTTTAGCAATTCCTGTCTGGAATACATTGCTAATGTATTGCAGTTTCTCTGGGTATTTTCATTGAAAATGGGGAGTTTGTTATTAATAACAGCATTCATGTACACTGTTAAACATTAGAAAACTGTATATTCATGAGAAAGTTGAAGGGAAAAACTGAGGGCGTGTGGATGTAGCTAGGTGTATTTGCAAAATAACCAGTGCTGTCAGAAACAGTGGATGCTTTGCAGAGCATAGTTTAGCTTTCTTGCTTTTAGTAATTCTCTTTTGCCATTGGAAATACACTGGGCACAAGGGTTTCATTTTATCTCATGGTAACTAATTGACCATTCAGATTAAATAAATACGTAGCATTTAAAGAAGTTTTGTGTTCTTTTTGTAGTGAACTTGTAAACTTTTTTCTGTCTAGGCATGACCTTAACAGTAAAACTTCATAACACATAGCTTTTTGTATGGTTTATTTGTGCTTCTCTTTTTAACCATATTTTTATGTACATTGCATAACGTACTGCATATTGGATAAGTGGAACTGCTTTGGAATTACTTTTACTTAAAAAAAAAAAAAAAAGGGGGGGGGGGGGCCACAAAAAAAAACAAAAAAAGCAAAAAACCCAAACCAAACAAAACCAAACAAAACCACCCAAACTGGCAGAAAGTCTGAAATATGGTCATCAGCTGGGGATGAGCCTATGAGAATCACCAGCAAGGTTCCTGCAGAAGTGAGATGAGGTGGGGAGAAAGTTGGCTCTGTGTGGTCAAGTGGGACCACCCTTGAGTTTAAATCTTTTCTTGTGCCTGCTGAATCATGGGGAACTTCAGAGATGACCATTGGCTTTTACGTTTGCAAATACCGCAAGCAAACACTTGCGGTGAGTCAGACTGATGTCAGATAAGTCATTATCTGAATAAGAAAACTTGCTATTTGTTGACTTTGCTTTTAGTAAGTATTCGTGAACAGTGTTCTGTTCACACACTTTTGTGTAAGAAGCTGAGTCTGGACAGCAGATTCAGTATATTCAGGTACATACAATTTAAAATGTAGAGGATCAAGGCTTTATTTTGCATGTAACTTAACAGGTCTGGTTGAAGATCATGTGTTCAGTGTTTCTGGCAGGTAGTTACTGCAGTAGTGACTAGCACTACATAAATAACTCCTTACAAAGATAATAAACCTTTTTTCCCCCCTTCTCTTCCATAGGTAATGTACAAACGAATCCTGCAGCAAGCAGGTTTTATACAGTTTGCACAGCTTCAGTTCTTTGAAGCAAAAGAACTCTTCAGGTAATTGTGTGACAAGAACTTTATTAATTTATCTTCTTTAAATAAGGAGTTAGTGTTCTTGGTTTTAAAAACTTAGTTGCTTGAATGTGTTTTGATGCAGATGTGAGTTCACTGTGATAAAATGGTTTTGTTGGGCATAAAAACAGAGTAACATTGAAACAACTTCATAACTGAAGAGTTAATGCAACTGATTTTTCGGCATGCTAACATACAGTAGCATTAAGGCTTTAATCCTGTAATCTGAGTGTTGTACATGCGGAGATTTTTTTTACTTTATGCCCATGAAGGTCAAGGCTTTATTATTGAGCCTGTGTTGTGATTTGAACCATCACGTCATGCTACTGACAGAACTTGCTACTTCTTAGTTATTCTGCCTCTTAAAAAAAAGTCCTCATCTACTTGTGAGTTCCATCATAATGTAGATCTCAGAATTTCAAAACCAAATATCAAGTCTGAAAAGAGGGATTAAAAGGCAATTTCAACTGCAGAAATCTGCAAAGTAGACATGAACACTTTAACTCTACTCTTGTTAGAGGCTGGCCTTTCTAGTGTAGAGGCAGTAGGAGCTCTGTGTATAAATCAGAAAAACTTGCTATTCAAACCTCTTCTCACAGGAAAGCTTCCCATGTTCAGATTTTTCTCTGTTGTGGTCCTCTATTGTTCGTTTTGGCTGTTCCCATGCTTTGCAGTCACTAGGTTCTGGAACAGGATACTTGCTGCTTTTAAATTTGCTGTTGCTGCTGTCTCCCAGAATTTCATTCTTCTTGTATAGATTTTTGTAGCCAAAGGACAGTATTTACTTTTTAAAAAGTTCTAAATAGGTGTTGCCATTGTTCATACTTCCTGGATGGTTTTGGAACTGTCTTTGGCAAGAAGTGAACAGCTCAGGGCATGCCCCATGCTTTAGCTACTTCACAACAGTAGGGAAGGGATGAGCCTGCTTGTGAGGATCTTTCACATTTTATTGCCTGCAGAAATCTGCTGTGTCATCTACTTCCATGGTTATAACTTGTTTCTTTTTGGAATTTGTTCTAATCAAGGTTGTGAAGGGAAGGGCTTTTTGAGGTTGCTGGTCACCGGATAGATAAGAACTATTTTTTAAAAGTTTTATTTGCAATAAAATAGTAACTAACCAGGGTTTCTTTTAGAGAACTGTCAGTTCATTATTTTGTTTTACCAACAGTATCTCCTGCATTTCAGGAATGCTCATCTGTAAAGATGAATTCTGAATAATGACTTTGACAGTGAAATAAAATATAAATTCTCATTTCTTGCTGTTCTTCTAAAGCAAGGCCTGGGAGGAGGAGTCACTCTAGCTGTGAAAATTGGGGAGTTGTTTGCCAGTTGTTTTTTCATGTGAAAAAACATCTTGTTTTATTCTTCTGTCACAACATGCATTCTTCAGACACTTGAGGAATTTCTTCAATCTAGGCTGGAAGAAAAATGTTTTGTGTAGCATATCTGTGTTACAGCTTGCTCCTGGATGAAGTATAGATGCTCTTCACATGCGAAGTGGAAAAGCCACTGCATAGTATCTGACATAGATGCACACCCAAGACCTATGCCTGTACAAAAGGCTACTACTTATTGGTTGGATGGATGCATAATTGGTGTCCATGGTTCGTTTTCAGAACCTCCTTAAGAAGTGAGCTGAAGGAGGAATCTGGTGCATTTCAGGGTTGGGGAAAACATTTTCATCATGCAAACACATGTTCTGAAAGCTTTAGTTTTCTACAGGAAGTTGCTGTTTTCTACAGAATTACACTTGAACAGTCTTTGTGGCTTGCCTAAAAGGGTTCACTCTCCATTTTTCTTGCCTCCATCAGAAGACTAGTTCCCATAATGTATGGATGAAGTCTAGGACAGTCCTAGGAATGGCATTAAGGGTGTTCAGCTGGTTTTTGTATATGCCACAGAGCAGCTGTGGGATGTCAAAAGCAAAAGGCTGGCCAGTCTGTGAATTCTCAGAGCTTTCAATATCTAGAGGAGGGAAAAGAATGATAAACAAGTTTGGACAGAAAGAGCAAAAAAAATTCCAGATTTGTTCTGAGTGTATTTTCTCCAGCATAGAAGGCAGTAACTTTCAGAAACTGACAACCTGTTAGTGTCCTGACCCTAAGCATATGTGAGCACACATTCCCAGTATGTTATTTTTTTGTGCCTATGTATACTTTTTCTTTCTTTTTGCTTCATCTAGTTTGACACTGTAATTGCAGAAGCGGCCAGCTTGATGTCCGGGAGCTGATCTCTCTCTACCCCTTCCTGTTGCCTACTTCCTCTTCATTTATACGGTCTCATCCCCCTCTGCATGAGTACGCGGACCTAAATCAGCTGACCCAAGGTGACCAGGAGAAGATGACAAAATGCAAACGGTTCCTCATGAGTTACTTGAATGAAGTCCGCAGCACTGAGGTGGCAAATGGCTACAAGGAAGATATTGACACAGCTTTACTCAAGCTATACGCAGAGGCAAATCATGAAAGCCTGCTGGATCTGCTAGTTTCGGAGAACTTTTGTCTTTTAACAGATAGTGCTGCCTGGCTGGAAAAACACAAAAAGTGAGTGGATTTTTGAGTATTGCACCTTTGAGACCAGAGGGAAAATTGTCTTAAACGCTATTGGCTTCTAGAGCAACGTGTTCAGATCCTTGAAGTTTCTGTGCTTTCAGGTCCAAAAGACAACTTGGCCTGACTTGTCAGCATTTAAAAATGTTGGTGAAAAAGTATTAATTGACACTCTGAGGTAAAGGGAATGTGTTCTGTCTTGTGCTGGTAAATACAGAGTTCTCCCTGACAGTTTCTGTGTCCAACACAAAAATAAAGGATTGGTACAAATGGGGTGGGGGAAGTGATTTGTTTACCCTTGTGACAATGTGAGAGTTGAATGGACGCGGTAGTGGTGCTTGGACAGAATGAAAATATGCCTTAAAGTATGCGCTACCTTAGGCAGAAGCTATTAACCAGCTAGTGGCTTTAAAATTTTAGTTGCTTATTCAGGGAAAGAGATCTTGCTTTTGAATTGCATACTTTCTGTACTCCCACTGACTCACCAAAAGGAGGTTGCTTAAGATGACTGCAGATGACTTCAAATTGGAAATACCAGCAGGTGGAGAATTGACTGTCATTAAGCAGGAAACACTAGATAGAAAATGTGTAAAATACAAACTCCAGTCGTAGGTAGTGTCACTGTCTTGGATTTCATTTCTTTAAACTGTGTGGTGCAGTAGTAGCAACTACAGTGGTGAGGAGGAGTCTTTAATTGTGGTTAGAATTAGGGTAGTTTCATTTATTTCTCTTGGTAAGTATAGTTTGCATGGCAAACATGAATGGAATCGTTCCATGAACAGCCAGTACAGAACTTTAGCTGTGTTTTTATTACAGTACACAAAAAACCTCTGTAATGGCACTGTACAAACCCCTTCCTTGCCTGACTTGATTTCATGTTGCAGTAAAGAAAAAAATGGTTCTGATAGTAAAAGTTTTAAGTAAAACCATCATAAAAATTTGATTTAATGACGCTTGATTAACTCTTGGAGGAATATTTATTATTTGGAGCTCTGTGTTAAGTCTGTATATAAAATTCAAAGAACGGCATTGGGATCATCTCTAATTTGACATATACTTTAAGTTGGAGCTAATAACTAGAAATTGCCTTAGACAGGAGAGACAGACACATTTCTAGGACAGAACTTCTCTTCTTTGATTATGAAAAAGAGCCTACAGACAATTGTTCAAGTGTAGACATGACCATGTACATGTCACTGTAAGCAATTATTTGTTATATTCTGTGCTAATCAAACCGTAATGAAATTGGTAGGAAAGATCTAGCAATTTTAATATTATTTTCTCTTTCTGTACAGGTATTTTGCCCTTGGTCTCCTGTATCACTACAATGGTCAGGATGCTGCAGCACTTCAGGTTAGAATAAAGCTTTTAGTGTCATCTGTAAACCATTCCAAATACCAGTTTACCTCTGAGATAAAAATCTGAGGTGCTAATTTATCTGTTTGGAAAGTAGTAATGTGTATATATAAGAAACTTATGCTAAGATTTCCTTGAATAAATTAATATGCTAGATGTGAAAAACCTGAAGATGACAGCTATGTAGATGCTTGTATGCTATTTTTTAAGCAAAACTGTGCATACCAGAACATATGTTTGTACTCTTAACAAATGGACAGAAGCACTAAAATAATCAAGAGATCACTTTAAAAGGTGCTTGAGGGACTTCAGGAACATATCCTGTACTGATTAGTCTGCATACACAGCAAAGCAGTATTGTAATCTCATGGCAGACACTGACAGCAACTGAGTTTATTTCCTTTTCCGATGATGGACAGTGAACACATTCTGCAAGATCTGTGGGTTTCAGCTGGGTTAGTAATCCCTTTGGGGACCCTCCCCCTTCTGATGTCACTAAGACTATCAGTGGTCTGTAGACTGCAGGCTAAGTAATTTTGGTATTCCTGTCTGCAAAACTTCATCTAGAAAAATTAATATGTTCTTAATCAATAAATAGCATGTATGTCTTGGACCATATCCAATACCTTAAGTAGTTTGCCTTACTGTGTGGCTTTTTAAGTACGTTAATCACAGTAACACTGTCAAATGCATTCAGGTCCGTTACGTAAATAGTAATTTCCTGAGCAGAAAACCAGTAAGGGCAACAAAAACAGTATGTACTTTTGTCATGTGCAAGATATTTTTCTTTATGTTTCCAGGAACAAGGCTTATTGCTAAACTGGTCTGCCAGATGTGGCATCTTTTAATTCCAATTATAACATATATAAAAATGATATCACATGGTACTTAAAGTTCTTCAGTCAAAATGAAAGAAGAGAAGAAAAATCAGTTTTTCTTCTAAATTGTTTGTATCATTTGCTTTCAATCTTGCTTACGCAGAACACATGAAAAGTATACCATGAACTGGAGAGAAAGACTTTATTAAAAGCTTTCTTTGTGATTAGTGTACCTCCTCTTGAATTATTTGGCCAACCACTCTCAGAATGAGAATCCGCATGATATGGTGTCTGAATTAGTTGAATATGGCAGGTACAAGAAAAGCCTGTGATGGGAAGGAGGCATAAATTTAGTGAGCAGTGAGGTCCCTTGCAGCTGGGTGTTCCTAGGAGCTCTTTCTAACTCCAGAAGTACCAACACCTAATACTAAGTGTTGTAGTAGCTCACATAAATTCTGAGTTGGAAGAACTAGTACATGTTTTAAGCACTTTAATCTGTGTGTGTTTTTGTTGCAGTTATGGGTGAAAATAGTTGATGGAGACATTCAAGATTCTACACGTTCAGATCTCTATGAATATATAGTAGACTTCCTTACATTCTGCTCAGACCAAGATCTAGTGTGGAAATACTCTGACTGGGCTTTACAAAAAAGTGAAGAGGTTTGTGATTGGTGTACTTTTCACAGAACATCAGTATGCAGTGGTGTTTGAGTGTTCATTAACATTGTTCCATCTTGATAGCTAATTGGACCATTTTTGCAGAATCTTTAAGGCCAGTTAAATAGTGATCAACAGAAGAAAACTTCCAGGTTTCTCAATTGTTCTAAGCCCTTCTGTTAATAAGTGCTAGTGATAATTGCCTCTTTTTCTTCTGAAAACAAAGTTTAGGTCATTCTGTACAATGAAAGATACAGCATGTCTTCTGTTTTTCTTCATATTAAGCAAGATAATTTTCAGATCTTAAAAAAAAAAAATAACCACCTAACAGGTTAACTGTTGCTGCTGTTTCTTTTTTAAAAGGATTCCAGGGAGAGGTGATAACTGTGTACACTAGGATGTGGAAGAAATAGCCTTCATTCAAGACAAAACCTCATTGCTACAAGAATTGACTTAATCCACCAAAATTAAAAAAAATAATTTTGTAACATCCATTAGTGCGGTGTGCTGTTAAATGGGATGCTTGATGCTATATCAGACAGTCTGTGTTGTTGGAACTTGTCAGTGCCTAATTTGTATTAATTTATGGCTCAGTTATTACGTGCAATGACAGATTTCCAGACTTTCATTTTGGTCATTATAGAAGTCTCTTACTCTGTGTATATCATCACATTTGATAAGGCTGTAAACATTCTGGTCTCTAACTTACACTTTCTTGCTGCAAAGCCTGAAGTCTCTTGTTCTGCTGTTATGCCAATCAGTTCAATATTTTTTGTGGCTGGTGGAGGTTGTGCCCAACACAAGGTTTATAGGCTGGACAATGTATAGGCTATAAATTGAGGTAATGGAGGTAGGAGTGAGTGAGATCACAATAAGCACCAAGTAGTGTAATGTTGGTGGTGTCAAGCAGGGTTTTGTGTTGTTTGTCTTCCTGATTAATGTACTAACTAATCCGATGGTGCTATTAATTAAGTATTTAAAATAAGAAGGTAATGAAACGGTTGCCACTGAGTTCCTAAATGCAATTAACTCTCTCTAGGTTGGCGTACAGATTTTCACTAAAAGGTCTTTGGAAGAACAGGAGAAAAACAACATTAATCCAGATGATATCATCAGTTGCCTTAACAAATATCCTAAAGCACGTGTTAAATATCTAGAACATGTAGTATTGGAAAGAAAAATAGAGGTGAGTGCTAAAAGAACACTAAAAGTAGGCATAGGATTCAGAATGCAGACTATGATGAACAGCTCTGAAAAAAGCCAAAGTCCAGAATAAATAAGCATAATTTGAAGGCTTTCAGATGTACTCAGAGTAGGGAAGGAGTGGTTTTAAGATTTAAGTAGAGGATGAGGAGCAGATATCTGCATTATTTTTAACTTTTCAACTCGTATAATGGCAAGACAGTTGCTTACCTCCCTGCAGAGATTTGGTTTTTTTTACGTCTGATTACTGCATACTTTTCTGTTTCATAGTTGAGGCTCAAACCTCTATCTCATAAGATCATAGAAAAATGGTTGAGCAACTGCTAATCCTATTGCACTGTTGCAGCAATATACTAAAATTCTGAATTCAGTGTTTTACAAGCAGGTATGTTTTATTCTGTCCTTCTGGAGAGATTGAGCAATTAATGATAGAATTAAACCATGCATCTCTCACCGTAGAATTCCAAACCACACTCTGTATGTTGAATGTCCAAAAGATGTGTTCACAAGTCTAAGTGACAGTGTATTCTATCTTTGGGTTTTTAAGCACAATACAGAAGCAGCCAAACGTTATGGTACTTGGATATGAGACATTTCAAGCACAGGAGAAGTTACTTTAACCTGCAAATAAAGCAAGGAAATTAATGTTGAAAGAACTCAGCAGAACTGATGACCATTTCACTAATTTACATTCTTCAAATACACATGCTAGATCAATGGTTTCCCTCTGTCACTATTGCAGATACGTTAAGGTGTATGACACCATGACGGATGAATGTACTAGTTTCTGATGTCATGAATGTTTTCAAACAAACTTTTTGAGTTAAACATAGTGGCTTGTAGAATATTTGTAACAAAAATAATTTATAATTAAGTCTACTCTAACTGCTAGTAAAGGCTGGGTTATAAATTGATTTGGTCTTTAGGAGGTACTAGATTATTGTGAATGCTTTAGTGAGAATGTTTCAAACATTCAAATCATCAGCTTGTTTTGATGAATATTGGATAGTGGGTAACACAAAAAGCACTGTGTCTTCAGAGTGCTTGTCTACCTCTGGTGGCTTTCTCAAATTTTATTGCAGAAATAGAAAAGTTCAAAGAATGTACCTGAATATGAGGAGTAGTGAATTAGATCAAAATTACTCATTTTACAAGGGAAACAAAAGGAGAAGACACAGTGGAGATCATACTTGTACTCAAAGGAGAGACATCTGCTTTACTACATTGACTTCCATTAGGTGAACTTTTGAAAGGAAATCATTTTTGCACAAGAAAAGCTATTTATAGAGCTTGTTTATTTAAGGTGAAGAGAGGTTTAGGAATAAGATGCTTCATATCTACATTTTAGAAATATCTGTATTAATGAAATAGAGAATCCCATGCTATAGGTATAATGTATTTTGTGAAGCTGGTCTGAATAAGTTGTCTATCTGCATGAACAAAAGACTTTCTGATTAATTTGAATTAAATAAATTAATTAAAAGACAGTTCTATGTAATTATGTAATATTCATCACTGTTACTGGTGGGGAGAAGGGGTTGTCTTTGTAAACTGAGCTAACATTGCTCTTTTTATCTGTAGAAAGAAAAGTACCATACTCATCTAGCTGTCTTGTACTTGGAGGCAATACTTCAGCTAAAATCTGTGACCACAGATAATTGTACAGAAACAACTGAACTGCTGTTTAAACTACGCAGTCTTCTTCAGAAATCTGATCTGTATAGAATTCACTTTATTTTGGGTAAGATGCATGCTGTCTATTATAAATGTGTCCTGGTTTTGGCTGGGGTAGAGTTAATTTTCTTCCTAGTAACTGGTACAGTGTATTTTGGATTTAGCGTGAGAATAATGTTGATAACACACTGATGTTCTAGTTGTTGCTAAGTAGCGCTTATCCTAAGTTAAGGATTTTTCAGTTTTCCGTGCTCTGCGAGCAAGCAGGTGTACAAAGAAGCTGGGAGGGAGCATGGCCAGGACATCTGATCCAAACTAGCCAAAGGGATATTCCATACCATAGAACGTCATGCTCAGTATGTAAACTGGAGGGAGTTGGCCAGGGGGGATGGATCGCTGCTCAGGCATCGTTCAGTGGGTGGTGAGCAACTGCATTGTGCATCATTTGTCTTTTCTTGGGTCCAATTTCTCTCTCTTTGTGATGTTCCTGTTCATTACAATTATTATTATTGTTGTTGTTATATTATTTTATTTTAGTTATTAAGCTGTTCTTATCTCAACCCATGAGTTTTACTTTTTTCCCCAATTCACCTCCCCATCCCACTGGAGGGGGGAGGAGTGAGTGAGTGGCTGCATGGTGCTTAATTGCTGGCTAGGGTTAAACCACAAAAAAATGCTATATGTTAGTTCCAGCAGGAGACAAACTAAAGTCCTCATAAGGATAGAAAACTAAAAGATCTGAGGTTTCTAGGTGTATTTGGTTGATGGGCTTACCATCTGTGTTTCTGACAGACACAAGTTAATTTAGAAAGCGTGTCTGTTAGTGTTGTCTTTTGATCTCCCATAGCTCATGAGGTACAATGGTATGTTTGCCACTGCACCAAAGGCAGAATACCATAACTAGCTAGAAGAAATATCTTCATACAATTATCTTCTTAATTTATAGTCAGTTTCTTTTTAATGATGAGCATGTAACTTGTGCCAGTCTTTTGCAAATGGAAGACTTACAGGTTTATTTGTGAAGCAGTCTGTTTCTCAGTGAACTGCAGTGAAGCTTTGAGGAATCTGATTGCTAAGGACTTGTTTGTTGTCCATAACCCACTCTCACCCTGAAAGGTGGGGTTCATGCTAAACAAAAATATGAGCATCTTTTTGAGTGCAGAGTGCAACATACCTCTTAGTGTTGGTATAAGGCAAGCAACAGTTGAGCAAAATGTTTTCCTTGGCCAATGCTTATAGTGGCTAATTTTTAATGTTTCATCCACCAGAACAATGGGGTGACTTGTTATTGTACTGAAAGATGTGAAATGTTTTTCTGAAATTCAGTGGAAAAATCCAGTGGAAGTGGAAATAAAAATAGCTGAGTAGCAACTAAAATAACTTACCAATGTTTAATGTCCCCTTGCCTTTCCAGTCAGCAAAGTGTTATATGACAGATGAAGTACAAGTATAACACGGTCATTGAAACTCTTGCTTTTTCATCCTTTAATTTTTAACCAAATTTTTAAGGGCAAGAGTTACAAGATGGATTATTTTCTTGAAATTCATGTACTCCAAAACACAGGATTTCTTACATGACAATTCTTACCTTACATGAAGGTGAGATCAATGCATGCTAGTGTGTTCCTCCTTGATGACCAAAATATTTTGGGGAGAAACACATTGTATTTCCATACCTTATACAGAGGCCTATGCCAAATTATCACCTTTACAATAAAAAGAGGATTTTCTACTTTATCTTGAAATGCCAGATGAACTTGCCATTCCCCCTGCCTGTTGCTGACATTTTAACTTTAAACTGTCAGACTGGATTAAGGGTTTGTAGTCCCCTTTTCTTGAAGGGAAGTACTATGTGATCTTTATTGTCTTTTATGGACTTTAAACTATTCTGTAATTTTTCTATAACACTGGGAGAAGCAGAGGTTAAAAACATTGCAGCTTCATCTTACAGTTTATCATACATGGTAGCAGTGTGCGTGGAAATGTGCAAGACTGACATGCTAGAATTTAAAAGATGTCGGTGACCCTGGTTTTATCACCTGTTATTTAGCCATTTCTTTTTCCCGTATTTTGTGGTGTTCTTTTGTTAGAGATATGTTTCTAGGCATTCTTGTACATACAAACATTTGTCCTCTGTATAGCTGCCAGCACCCCTGCAAAAATAGAAGGAGTTGAGTTTTGTGGGCTTGTTTGCTTTGACTCTGGGAGAGGGAGTAGTCATCTTCACCACTGAGCAAATATTGCCTTGTTTCTCATTTAACAGACAAAATCCAGGGCACAGACCTTCATATGGAAAGTGCAATTTTATATGGAAAACTAGAAGAACATGAGAAGGCTTTGCATATCCTTGTCCACGAGTTAAAGGACTTCCATGCTGCTGAAGAATACTGTATATGGAACTCTGAGAACAGAGACACGCAGTACAGACGGAGGCTTTTCCATATGCTGCTGTCAGTGTACCTGAATCCAGGCACTTCGGATTGTGCACTAGTCATGGCTGCTGTGGATCTCTTGAACAAGCACGCTGCTGAATTTGATGCGGCTCTGGTTCTGCAGGTGGTGCCTGACAGCTGGTCAGTGCAGCTCCTCTCCCCGTTCCTGGCTGGAGCAGTGAGGCAAAGCATTCATACAAAAAGAATGACTCAGACTGCACTTGGGTTAGCACGAGCTGAAAACTTAATCTACAAACATGAGAAGGTAGGTTGTTGGTTTTTTTAGAGGCACTTTGAAGGTTTACGATTAAGTCCTTTGATACGTAATAATCAGAAGCAGTTTGAAGAATTAGGACAAAGTTGTCTTCCTCTCCTTGGCAATTTTACTTGCTGCATTTATTAGTCTTTTTGCCATGACTACTAGATTCAAACTTAATTTTATGCTTTCTCTGTAAAACAAAAGGGAAGGTGGGGGCTTTGAAATGGGAACAACTTTGATGAACTTCTGGGCTGAAGGAAAGTGAATCTGGGATTTACAGATTAACGAAGTTATTGCAGAAACTTAACAAATGTGAGTTAGCATTTGTTCACTAGGATTGAGACCTGTCAATTTGCAAAAAAGTTTGCCTGGCACTTAGTATTAATTGAAGCTTGTTAATAGCTTTTGTTAGTGGTAAATTCACTTGTGAAACTTTCTTCTATTCCTAGCTAAAGCTGTGTTGCTTAAAGCTCCCAGCAGATTCTTAAATCTGTTCAGTTCTAACAATGGTATATCCAGCAGAATCTGTCTGGAATAAAAATGGATCAGTGCTCAGTTTGCTGTGGAGTTGTCCTGTGACCTTGTTTGGGAAACTGCATCGGGTTTTCTATTGCATTAAATGTGTGAGTGCTTTCCTTTATGAAACAAACAAAGAAGAAGAAAAAGAAGAAAAAAAAAAAAGCCATACATAAGAGGAGGCATGAAAATGAATGAGTATGAATGTGGAAATTGAATTCAAGTTAAATAGTTCAAGCTATCTTTTCCTACTACCTCTCTCATTGGCCAGGTTTGTCCATTTGGTACAGGTGAAATGATTTGCCTCATAATTTCCCTTCCTTTCTTGCTAGGTTCATGTTTGGATTTTTTCCCTCTCTTTAGGTTAAACAAAAAGGAACCCCAATTCTTCTTTCGGACAAAAAGGTCTGTCAGGTGTGCCAAAATCCTTTCTGCGAGCCTGTGTTTGTAAGATACCCAAATGGGGGTATGGTCCACACGCACTGTGCTGCAAAGAAACATCTGAATTCAAACATGACTCATCACTCTTCCAGCTCCAGCAATCAGACTTGAAATATGTTCCGGTCCCACAGGTTCCCATGACTTATACCCCATTGAAAGTGGGCTGGAAAAAAGAACAAAGTGCAGCTACTTTAGGTATAAATCAAGATGAACAGCTAGTCTTTGGGTTAATGGGAAGACTTCCAGTAAATATGAAATATTGCCACTTATCTTTTTGATTTCTATGAATGTAGATAGAAAAGAAAATTCACTACCAGAAACGGAGAGGTGCAAATATAGGCTCTTCTGTATATAGTAATAAACGGTTAAAGAAAATGAGCCTTTTCTTCACAGTAAGGATGAATGTTATGGAGACAAGGCAAACAATTATTTTAAGAAATGTCGCTTTGCACTGAATGTGGTGGTGATAAATTTGTAGAGGTGGAGATGGCATCTATTGCAGTTGGAATTCTTGGAACGTTACGTGACAAGACTGGCATCATGCAGCTTACTATCAAGACAAAAGTGTGCGGTGGTTATAATGTTTGCTGCAGCATGTCCTCTTTTTGGGCTGGATTCTCTTCCCCAGGATCACATTATGAACTTGATTTTCGCTCTACAAATTGTTGGCTTTTGATGCACTTTTTAGTCCTTTTGGCCCCCCCCCGCCGCTATATAGAATTTAAATATAAGCACTGGTCCGTTAGGTTTCTACTCCTACAGTTACTGTAATAAACTGAGTGGAAACTGATAGCCTCAGTCACACAGCTGTACTTGGAAGAAAAGAAAAAAAATGAAGTCAGATTGTCTGGTCAGACTGTAGTCACTTTTATATGGGGGAAGAGACCTTAACTTTAATATTGATTTATTTATTAATATGCAAATATACTGTACATACAGTTGAATAAATTGATACTATATCATTCTAGACTTTCTTTGGAGGATAAAGGTGTAGCTGATACATAAGTGTACAGGTTATGTGCTAAATGTTTGCTATAACATACCTTAGGCAGATTGGAACTCCACAAGAATAGATTTTAGTACTTGTGGATAACTTTGTGCAATCAAGATCATGGAAAGAAGGTATAATTGGGAAGAAATCTATAAAGGTGCACTACAGGGGTGCTGGATTGTTACATTCTAGAAAACATTCTGTAAACTAAAGTGTTTCGAATAACAACAAAAACCCTTAACTGCCCTGATAAGTACTCACATTGCTATTTAACCATTTTAAAAGAAGCAGCTTCCCACAAAAGAGGTTCAAAAATGATGACTTTAAATAAAAATTAAGTATTTCAAAGTCAGAGTATTTCTTTTAATTCTGTAAAGCTCTAATAAATGCCAAGCTTACTGGCCAGCATGCAACTGAGTTAGTATGGCTGCACTGTTTCAGCATTCCAAATCAGAGTGAAGACTTTCAGCAAAATGAGGTATCTGCATGGTATCTTCTAGATGCAATCTCAGCAGAGGTCTCCTGATACAGAAAGGTTGGCTTCTGAAACAGCCTTGTAAGCATAGTGCTGCCTCCAGGAAAGGTCAACCAGACTACATCCAGGGGAAAAAAATACCCGTTTCTTTGTCTTCGAAGCAAAAGACCTTTGGATCTTTCTCTTCCCTGAGATAGAAATTAAAAAAGTGTAGCTGTTGTGTTGCATTTTAGAAAATAAATAAATCTAAGTAAGGAATTTTGTAGCACTTTCTATTGAGACGTGTAAGCAGTGTTTAGTGAAAGGCACCTTCAAAAAAGACAAATGTGGGCATTTCCGACTTAATTCTGGCATGAGTGATTCTCCTGTGGCACTGGTATGAGTAGATTCTTCTGTATCTTGTATTCATGGTTTTCAAACATTGTGTGTACAACTGGCAATGATGACATAGACAAATTTGTGGTCCCCTGTCCTCAAAATTCTTGCTGATAGAGACAAAGTGATTTTACGAAGATCTGATAAGCCTTTTGTGTACAGTAGCATGCGATTCATAAGAAATACTTTCTTTTGCTGCAAGCAGTATGCTCTCAGTATGCTCTTTGTTCCTACCTAATAAGGAGGTACTAAAACAAAGACCAGTCTCCATGATTAAGACTAATTCTAGCCACCAGGTAGTGATGAACTTGGTCTTGTCAGCTAATGTTGCAATGGAATGGAGATCATACCATTCCAGACCACGAGAAAGTTCTTAATTGTTATTGCATGAAAAGGTATGTCTGTAAAAGATTCAACAGTTGTTTATTAATATTTGATATTTTTTCAGATTTGTACTTTGGCTAAAATGCAGCAGTAACAATAATTGTACATACAGAACAAATACAGAAATCAGAGTAATGCAAGGTAGCATATTTGGAAGCACAGGTGACCAAAAGGGTGATTAATGTTTAAGTTGGGGGATCTAATTCTTTTAGCCCCCAGAAATGTGGACTGGAAAAATATTTGATTCATACATTGTTACCTGTTTCTTTGTTAAATTTTTATACTAGAACTCATTTGGATGAATTAATATGGAAGTCCCATGGTAACAAAAAGAAAAAGCACAAAAACTAATGTGAGGCTGAGGTAGAGCAAGAGCTCAGCAGGGAGGTGGCAGGTGGAGGATGCTCTTCCAGTGTGCGTGCAGCGTTTGAGCAATTGGGATAACACTCGACCAGAGGAGATGACAACCTACGTCCAAGTGGTGCGTGAAATTCTGTACTTTATCACCAGGAAGTTTATGAAAAGTCTGCATTCAAATTTCCTTAGGTAGGACAACTACAACACCCCTTGGGTAAGAGAACTTCACATTGGAGAACCTGAGTTCATTCCTCCTTTTCCTTTGGCACTGTCAGTTTGCTCATTTTTGTTTTACGTACCTGAAGTCCTGGGACAGCATTGCTACTGTGGTAAGTTCTTCTGCAGCAGCAAGGAGGGAATGAATGGTAATCTGGTTATTAATTGCTACTGGATATGTGAAGGAGGAGAGGCAGAAAAGAGGAATATTTCTTTGACCTTCCTTCTAGTTTGGAAATTAAATGGGTTCTGGGAGTTTAAGCTTGATGCAATCGTTTTCTCTCCAGTTTGGGAATGCGGTGTCTTAGACCTGCCCTTGGAGAGAAGAGATTCTGTCAGAGTATTTCTTCTGAATTTAGCTCTTGCTAAATTATTTGTGTTTGTAACTCATCTCTGTCACTTTTTTGTTCCAGTGATTCTCCTTCAACTTTGTATGTGTGAAAACCAAAACAATAGCGCAGATTTTTTTTTTAATGTGAGAGTGCGTCTGTGATTCAGGACATAATAAATGAGATTAGTCTCTCACACAGATGCTTTTGCAGATAGAGGCACGTTTGCTTAACATGTAGCTTCTAATTACAGAAATATTGCAGCTCTGACTTTTTTTAGCCATCCTCTGTTACAGTCGCTGATACATAACAAAAGGCACTCGTTAAACCCTATTCTTTCATATCTGCATGCTTCCTCACATAAGAATTACCTGATGCGTATATGTCATCATATGCAGTTTTTCCCCTCTCTAAGTCAAAAAGAGAGGAAAAATACTAATAAGAAAAAAATTGCCCAGAATCTGGCACTCTGCTTGAAATAAGATTAATGGCTGTACATCTATGAGAAAGAATTCAGTTAGATCTTAATTTCTGTCACTTAAAGGGATAAGTTATCACACTGATAATATTACAAGAATACTGATCTCAAAATCTGGAGAAAATAAGCAATTGGTATTTGTTACACAGAGTGTACCACAGGTACTTGTGAACTGACTTCTTCAGGCAGCCTGTACTTCGGCGGCTCAGGCACAGGAGTCTGGATTATAATGAGAACTTCTCTCTTTGCTCCCCCTGCTCCCAATCTCCAGCCTTTGTTACCTGATTGTCACTCTTCTAGCACTTAATTGACATAGGTGTAAATCTTGAGAGCTCTGGGTGGACTCCTGAGGACATCTCTCTTTGTTCAATAAAATGTCACTTTATTATATCAACCATGTGAAACTGTAATAATGTCAGCTGTGGAAAGGTGGTGGTAGGGATGGAGTAAGCGTATCTTTTCCGAGACCTTTATTACGTGTTTGAACACACAAGCATTATCTTGACTCTGAATCTTTATAACAAAGTCTGTTCTTTGCAGGGCTGCTATCCTGAATGACATTAAAAAATACTCTGTTTATACAGTTGTATCAAGAAGTAACTTTATTTTATTACTCTTCCCGGTTTGCTGCAGTCTCTATTCAGCATAACTCTAAGTCTTTTATTAACATCCTGCTGTTTATAATAAGCAGCAACTCTTACGTTTTCGTTGTGAGCTCTCCTCCTATTGCCTATATTTACTAATTAATTTTTCTCTTGCTGTACAACACTTTGGGGCTTATGCCTTGTGAACACTGATAATTAAATGTGCTGCTACTTTTAAAGGGAAAAGAAGAAGTTAATGGCATTCTGTAATGTCTGATTGGTTACAAAACCGAAGTTCCCCTGCAGTAGATCTGTTCAGATGGAAATCTGTACTGTTAACACTTTCTGACTTAATGGTTATGTTGGTGAACATATACAGCAGTATGTGGAATGTACAGATGTATAAATATGTTGATTTTTAATAAAAAAATCTTTTAATTATGTTTGTCATTGATTTCTAGATATATAAACCCTGGGATGTGAATGGCCAAGTGAAGGAGAAAGGTTGTTCAGTGGTAAATAGAGGATTCATCTGGGTGACTGACAGAGGTGGTCAGATGAAAGGCTGAATTAAGCAAGTGCAGGGTGTTAATGGAGATCAACAGGCATTCTTAAACTAGTGAATTTTTCTTTTGGGAAGAAGTTTTACTTTGTTTTTACCTCTTCTTTGACTGAATCTGGGTTTTTACAGATTCAGGTGAACGTGGCTACTGCCGTTCCAGATTTGGAAGATCTTCATCTGCCTATGTGTAGCTGAAGCAATCCTTTCTGTGATTAAAGCCGACAGTTACATGGGAGTCTGGTCAGTGATGGGTGCATGGACATCCTGGAGCAATACAAACAGAAGTACTAAAACATTTTAAGCGGAAGACCTCAAAACAGAGCCAGTGTTGATCTGGGAGCATAGGCTGGTAGTTGAGACGAGTAAAAGCAGATGCTGTTTGCAGAGACACCTCTGGGACCAGGTAGAAAGTTAAGTTAATCTGCAGCTTTTCTACTGGGGCACTCTTTAGTAAAAACAAATTTAGGGAAAACAAAGATGCAAGTGCTACCAAAGCTGAATGGTATTTATTTTTATTACTGGAAATCCCTAATTCAAACTTACAAGGCCAAAAGCAAAGTTACTGCCAGAGCCTAGCCCGTGTCCCCAGGAAAAGGGGATTATTACATCCCTGCAATGTGGAAACGAGGGTGATGCTTATATACTCTACAGCAGGGAGCTGGTGTTCCTCATCTTCCTCCTCACTGTTCAGGAGTAATGGCCCTGGCTCAAAGCAAACTTCACGGCCAAGGGGCCAGGTGTCCCCTTCTTCCCGCTTCAGCAGAAGGGGCCAGGACCACCACAGTGGCACTATAGGTTTATAGGCAAACTATATGAGGAAACCTCGGGAAAGGGAGGGTGGTAAGGGCTGGTAAGGAGGCTGTGGTAAGCCAAGGAAACCGGTGTGATCTCCAAGGGGAGGCAGTGATGGAGGAATGCAAAGGACAAGTACAGAAAAGGGAGGAATCTGTGTTTAGGACATGCAGGTGTGACCTAATTCAGCTTGTTTCCAGCCCTACTCTGCATGTGCTTGAGTCTTCTCTCCCTGCATCTTCCCTGCCCGTGATACAGGGCAAATCCTGTACGTGACCAAAACATACTGAGGATGCTGGCTAGAAAGTGATGGCAAGTGGTGGCCTTTGGGTAGCAAGAAGTGGGAAAACTGGATGAAATGTCTCTCAGCCCTGAAAAAACATCACTGGAAGGAATTTAAGAGAATGTGGCAGTAACCAGGCAGGGGGAGAAGTTGTCACTGCTAGCTTTAGGTATTGGCATGGGCCTGTGCATTGCGAAGGGGTAGTATGTCCTTTGCCTGCTACATCCCTCTCTCTTTCTTTCTCACATGTGTTTGTGGATGTGATGGTTGTCCTGGCAAATGATAAAATGGGCAGACCTCACTGAAACCGTAGTTTAACTTACTGGTATGAATTAATCCATCACCTCAGAATTTTATTGCTCTTGTGCTAAAAATCACTTGGTCCTTTGTGTATGCTGTTTGCTCATCAGGACTTGCTGCTTGTTTCAAGTTTGTGCAAACAACATTTTCACCTCTCTTTTTGTTGCTGCATTTTTTTAGCCAAAAGTAACTTTATATAAAGAAATAATACCATAAAGACGGCTGAGCAGTAGCCACATGCTATTCGGTCAGCTTGGGTTTAGTTGCAAGTGTGGCTTTGACAGTATTGCACTGCTGTGGTTTTATTTGATGTCTCAAAACCAAATAACAAATGGGAACGTGCTTGTTCTCCAGTTTGCTTTGTGCATTAAAAACTCATGGGGTGGTCGGAAAGAAAGATGCAGAAGCAAAATCTACCTTGATTTTTCAGCTACTTCTCTGAAACTGCTGCTTAGATGGTTGAGTGGCTGTCATCAGAAACACAGGTTGTGTTATTTTTCTTCATTCAGGTGCTTTGGGAAGAATCCTGGATGTCTTATGCCTGAGCTCTGTTTAAACCTGTTGAAGCATCTTGGTGCTCAGGCAGTAGAGGACAAGGGTAAGCCCTCAAGCCAGGCAGCATCGGCGCTCGCATCGCTGCAGGCATCTACAGGACACCAAAGGCAGGTTGTGCACTGCGTAGCCGGGGAGCCGGCAAGGTCAAAATCCAACAAAAACAGAGTGGGAACTATAGTGAAGGGTTGTTGTTTTGAAGTTCAGGTCTATGTTCACTTGGCAAGGTTTCTACAGCCCTGTCAGGTCAAGATGATTGTTCCTTCGGCTGAAGCAAAGGCTGTGGGCATGTTGGTGGGTGCTCAGGACGCTCTTACAGAGGGTGTTTGAGATGAAAAGGTTGAAAGGTTGGAGTGCAGCATGATACGGAAAGGAATGAAAAATGTTACCGCAACAATCATCACTTCGTTAGCTCAGCCAGTAGGAAATACACCCTGGAGAGCTCTGGTTTGCATTTGCCAACCATCATCCAGTCAGTGGGGGAAAGGCAATACAGAAATCATTAAAAAAAAAAAAAAAGCAGTTGTGGCTTTGGCACAGTGGGACTTCAGCTGGTTTTGCCGCTAGACAGTGGTTAGAAAATGGTCCACGCTAGGCATCTAGATGGCAACTCCTTCCAAGACAAATAATCAATAGAGCATAGCTGAGTTTTGGCAGAAATGAGCCCCAAAGGTCCAGTTCATTGCAACAACCATACCTGCAGGACAGCATAGGGTCAAAGAGGCCAGGGTTGCCAACAGAAAGCTGATGATGGCTAAAAGGTGCATCTGTCTTGGAGGAAATGTGGTTGGTTTTTTTTTTTTTGGGGTGGGGGGGGCTG